>NC_053024.1:296438514-296557624 GCF_003073215.2 Triticum urartu | reverse complement strand
TAGCGCCGTTTGGCTTAAAGGACCCTTTGCCAAATCTTCCGATCTGTGGTAGCAGGGGTGGTTCTATATCACCGAGCCCCGCAGTTCCAAGTGGGCGACCGCGCCCGCATTTCGACCCAGCCCTCCAACTCAACTCGCATCATGGATTAATAAGGGGCTAGATTGGGGATCAACGAATGATGTGCGAACTCTGCAAACTCGCATCCGAAGCCTCATTCAAAGGGACATCGACATAGCCAGCGTCGTTCATATAATGCTAGTTCATCGGACCGTGCCGTGCCAGCGATGGCCTCTCCACCTATGGCAGTTCAATCCAGAAGGGCCACGGACTCTTCAGAACTTCTTCGGCACAACGCACGATGGAATGTGGAGATTAGTCTTCGGGAAACGAAGGCAATGGCCGGACACCATCGAAGATGTCGGCCTTGACTGCATCCATCCGGACACCCCAGTAAGTACTCGTTTACCGAACACTTCATAATCAGATACCCATTGGCAAGATACCAATATTATCATCCTTTTTCAGGGCTGGATAAAGAAGGTGGAATTGATCAGGTGTCCGGCTCCCCTTCCTGAGGACTCAGCTACTCCTGCGTTGACAAGGATGCTGGCCTCGGTGGCATACCAGGCACAAGCAGGGGAGGGCGAAAAGAGCCAAGATGACCTTGGTTCCGGAGGTAAGTCGGACACTGAATCCGAGAAATCGACCTTTCCTCACCCGAAGACGGAGGCGGAAAAGGACCCAGTATCCCTTCTCCGAACAGGAGGAAAAGGGCCGCCACCGAAGATGGGGAGGGGTGGTCTCCCAAGAAGGGCAAGATGCCACCGTCGACCGTCTTGGGTTTGGAAAATGTTGCCGTTGAGCAGCTCCAACAAGGGGACAGGCCCTCGGCCGAACCGTAAGAGAATTTGGAGTACTTTGATAGCGTTCCGCTCCATTATTGTTATCGAAGATACACGTAACGCATTTATGCATTTTTACAGGTCGGCACAGGATTTTTCGGGGCGATCCTCTTCTTCGGGGAGTCTCCTCCCAAAGATGATGGAGAGCGAGACGCCTCCTCCGGCCTCCTCACCAATAAGGCGGGTGACTCTGAAGTGTCATCGCGGAGGGCCCCTTTAAACCGGGGGCCAGAAGAGGCAGTGCCAAAAGGTGGATCTCCGACCATCCGGGATTCCAGGGCTGACGATAACCGAAGCCCCAGCCTGTCTGGTTCACAGCCGCCAGCGATTTTGAAGACGGGTGAGCCGATTCCTTCAAAGGATGATTGTGCTTTTGGGGCAGCCCCGGGGAACTTGGAGACTCCGGATATATTGCAGGACATGTTGCGGAAAGCATCTGTCTCGGGGGAACATCGTACCTTGATGGGTACAGTGATTGAGAAGATTTTGTCCGTGAAGAGTGGATTAAATGAAGCCTTCATGAGCCTACTGAAGGGCTTCGAGGTTTGCAACCTGATGTTTTTAGCTAATTTTCATTTTGCAAAGATGCGCCTGTGTATAGGTAGTAGCCCCTGATACTCAGTTTGGCTTCCGCTGGGAGGCAAAACGGAGGATTGAAAAAGACCGTTTGAGGACTAACCTGATCAACTCTTAACACATGCTTCTTCTCCCTTGGTCGCTTCCTGGACTATGGAAATTGCCGATTTGCAGCGAAAGCTTGATGTGGTAGGGGATGATCTTGCTTTAATCAATATGCGTCTTGATGAGTCGCAAGGAATGTATTCGGGGCAATCCTCATACATTTTTGTGGTATAAGCATGATGCTAAAATTTTGGCTACAGATGGTGCTGCCGTCGTTGAAGTTCTTCGAGCGGAGCTGGCCCGGGCCAAGGAGCAGGCCCAGCGTAGCAATGCTGCTTCCGAAAAGGCATCGGCTGAATTAAAAGCCGAACGAGCTACACGGCGCCAAGATGAGGAGAAGATATCCACGATGACGCTCGAGCTAGAGAATGCTACCGGCCGCTGTGAATTTCTGGAGAAGGAGAGTGAAGCCTTAACGGCTGATTTGGAGAAGGCCTTACAAGAGGTGAGAGGAGCGTGGTCAGAATGCAGAGCGGCCTATGAGGAGGTTCGACAGACGAGGGAGATTGCGACTGGAAAGCCCTTTCTGCTGCAAACTAAGTTCGGCGACCCGAACTATGCCCAGCACAACCAAGTATGGGGTTCTCCGGACGAGTTCTTGGACTTGTCGAAGAGTTCTGCCAATGCAGCGCAGTATTACCAAGCGCGAGATGGATATGCAATGGAGAAGCTTTTTTGGTCGCAGTTTGGCGCATCCAAGCGCCCTTTGTTGCTCAATGAACAGATGTCCCAATGGGCCGAACTTCATAGGATGTCCGGCGCTTCCATGAAGGACGTCGTAGTCTGGTTGTGGCCAACCGAGCCTGTTCCGAATAGCTATTTCGGTTTAGTTCAAAGGCTTGTTGGCGCGGTGCCGCGTATCGACGTTGTGAAGCGATCAACGTGCATTGAGGGTGTACGGATGGCTTTTGCCCGAGTCAAGACGTTCTGGGGGAAGATGAAGGCCATCGATGTTGCGACGAAGGGTCCACCCAAAGGCAAGGGCCGTCCGGAACCAGAGCATTATTTTGAAGACGTCCTAGAGGCCACCTACTTTGTAGAGGGTCAGTGCTCAAAAGACATAATGTTCGAGTGAGGTGTATGAAAATTGCAACAAACAATTTTGTAGTTAATCTATTTATGTTTTGCTTGAAAGCTTGAATTCCTCCTATGCGACTGTTTTGATATAATCTAAAAGTTTTCCAGTTGTCGGCTTCAGCCCCCTCGTAGTAAGTACGGGGGTGTTCAGAAAAGCATTTAATCAGTCTTTATCCAATGTCTTGGTCCATTAAGGAGGTGATAATGCGGCGAACCAGGCAATCGAACTATAAGGCATTATCACTTTCACTTAGGCATAGGAGTTTTATGGTGGAGCTACGACATAGCCCCTGGTACGTATGTGGTGTATGGTGCCTTACATTTTTGATCTGAAAAAGATCCCTTGTGTGACACGGAGAATCGCGAAAGATTCCAATAAGTCGTCAAGTGGTTGACCAGCTCACGCCGCATCATGACAGTCAGTTTTCGGCTTTCTCCACTGAGGTGCTTGTCCGGTTTAGACTAGCGCACAATCGCAGTAGTTATCCCTTTACTACCCTAGCCGATAGAGCGGAACGTAGGGTAGCAAGCACAGGAGCCAGGCAACCCAACTATTGACCCAAGACAATGATTCGGAGCTGATGCATATAAGGCCAAACTTGCGACGCCGAAGTATGCTATGGAGCTGTTCAGACTTTTACTGGCAACTCATTTGTTCCCACACCGAGCCCCTGGAAGGTTAGGCCAAGGAATTTCTGTGAAATAACCGTAGGATCCATATTTGTCGGGAAAACCATACGGATGATTAGTTCGGATATTGTTTACTGGTAACTGAGCGATATGCTGATGATTATTTATGATATATGTACAAGCCATCCCCCGGCGATTTGACATGCTCGGGGTTGGAGGCGGAGGAACAGGCATAGTATATGCTCGAAAGTTAGAGAGTGCAGTCTACAAAAAGTTATTTTGGACCTCCTGTCGCACGATTGCATCGCTAGTCCTCGATGGGGGGAATCCTTGATGGACATAGCCCCTTAGGTGAGTGTGCAGATCCGGACTCTGATAGAGCCAGTTTCCGATTTTTATCCTGTTCGTCACCTATTTTTTAAAGGGTATTGAAAGAAGAAATAAAAAGAAAATAAATGATTATATGTAGAAAAAAGTTACTGGAGTGCTCGCAGGCTTGTCCCTATTGTGCTTCCGCCGATGCCCATGGTATCTTGAGTGCGTAATGATGTACGCGCGGTACAAACTTTGTAGGTGTATGGAGTGGGCGGCGGAAGCCGGGTTGCTATTTCCGTTCTAGGGGTAGTTGATCCTCGGGTGGAGGCTGCTTCAGATCCCTGGTTTTTCATTGGTGAACCTTTCCGTCATCCCTGTCGCTTGGCAGCTTCCTTCCCTTGTGTTCGGTGTTGAGCTTGCTGACCTGTTTAAAGACCCAGAAGTTTCTGTTGGTATGATTAGCTGGTTTAGCGGGGTGGCCATGAATCTGGCAGGGTCGGTCCAATATCATGTCCAGGTTGGATGATTCATCTCAATTCGCCTTGGATGGCTTCTTCCGCTGACCGGGCTTGGGGTTGCTGAATCCGGCGTTGACCGTTGTGTCGCCTGATCTTTCATTGTCATTGTGACTGTTGTTTTTGCTTTCTCGTGGCTTACCATTGGCATCTCGGATTTCGAAGGTGCCCTGGTTGTTGGCGCTATTGCTTCTACGAGCGAGCCAGCTATCTTCTCCCGTGCAAAAGCGAGTCATCAGAGCAATGATTGCTGTCATGGATTTAGGTCCTTCTTAGCCGAGCTGGTGTGCAAGCCATTCGTCCGGGACGCTGTGTCTGAAAGCCGTGAGGGCTTCTGCGTCCGGACAGTCGATGATTTGGTTCTTTTTGACTAAGAACCGGGTCCAGAGCTCCCTGGCTGATTCACCGGGCTGTTGGACGATGTGTGAGGGAGTCCTGGATTAGGGTGTGTCCAGATGGCCGGACTATACCTTCAGCCAGACTCCTGGACTATGAAGATACAAGATTGAAGACTTCGTCCCGTGTCCGGAAGGGACTTTCCTTGGCGTGGATGGCAAGCTTGGTGATACGGATATGTAGATCTCCTACCATTTTAACCGACTTTGTGTAACCTAACCCTCTCTGGTGTCTATATAAACCGGAGGGTTTTAGTCCATAGGACAACAAACAGAACAACAATCATACCATAGGCTAGCTTCTAGGGTTTAGCCTCTCCGATCTCGTGGTAGATCTACTCTTGTACTACCCATATCATCAATATTAATCAAGCAGGACGTAGGGTTTTACCTCCATCAAGAGGGCCCGAACCTGGGTAAAACTTCGTGTCCCTTGCCTCCTGTTACCATCCGGCCTAGACGCACAGTTCGGGACCCCCTACCCGAGATCCACCGGTTTTGACACCGACATTGGTGCTTTCATTGAGAGTTCCTCTATGTTGTCGCCATCAGGAAGGATGCCTCATCCCGTCTTTAAAGACGACACCGTTGCTAAGCGAGCTTTGGCTGTCGGCCAAACCCTCCGGCTAGGTGGTTTTCTTATGACCGCCTGTTCGGCTTCTACACCGACGATGACCTCTCGAGCCATCGAAAACAATCTTCATGTCAGCTCGGAACTTGCCGAGCAGTTAGATCCAATGGAGCTCTCCTCCATAAACGAGCTCTTGGATCACATCGCCGCCCTGGGAGTCGCTATGGATTACGACCAGATTAGGCCTAAACCCGATCTGAGAGAGATTAACTCTCCCCAAGTCACCCATCACGTTGCCATGGTAGAGGGACTGTGCGGCGACCCTTCATCTATCTTAAGGACTACCTACGTCCTGATTCCCGGTCCCTCCAAGTCGGATACCCGCGGAGGGGAGGATATCACTCAAGACCTGAACTTAGAGTCAGGCGACGGGTTGGATTCATTGGACAACATCCAGGAATCCAAATTTTCGAGTTCAGAAATTCCTCGGCCTCTGAGCCTCAGATTGGGTGAGGCTTCAGATTTAATTCCACCCACCCACCTGAACATAAGCGACCTGTCCCAAATCAGGCAAGAGCCCGATGAAACAGTACATCATTACTGGGCTAGATTCCTCCTGGTTAGGAACAGGATAAGGGACTGCCGCGAGGAAGACGCAATCTCAATCTTCTGCAATAATTGCACGGACAAGGGAATTGTAACACCCTCGATGCGACTATAGCTCCCACGTGTCGAGGCACGACTTAGAGACATAATCGCATTGAAGGCATATGTCGCAAGTTAGGTAATTTTCACAACATCCCATGTAATAGAATAATAAAAGGGGAGATAACATAGTTGGCTTACACTCGCCACGTCAATCAAGTACAATAATAACATTACATCATCCAAACACTCATGGCCCAACTACGGCGCCAAAATTAAAGAGAACCCAATATGCGACACGGTCCCAATCACCCCCAACTGGGCACCACTACTGATCGTCGGGAAAGGAAACATAGTATCGTTGAGAGTCTTCGTCGAACTCCCACTTGAGCTCATACGCGTTTCCTGGAGCAGAATCATCGGGACCTGCATCTGGTGTAATAGTAATCTGTGAGCCACAGGGACTCAGCAATCTCGCACCCTCGCGATCAAGACTATTTAAGCTTATAGGAATGGCAAGGTAAAATATGAGTGGAGCTGCAGCAAGTGACTAGCAAGTATGGTGGCTAACTTATTCACAAAAGAGAGCGAGAAGAGGAGGCAAGGCACGAGCGAGAAACTAGAGAGCAAACTGCGCAAACATTACTCCAACACCGTGTCCACTTCCCGGACTCCGCCGAGAAGAGGCCATCACGGTAACACACTCAGTTGATTCATTTTAATTAATTAAGGTTCAAGTTATCTACAACCGGACATTAACAAATTCCCATCTGCCCATAACCGCGGGCACGGCTTTCGAAAGTTCAATCCCTACAGGGGAGTCCCAACTTAGCCCATGACAAGCTCTCACGGTCAACAAAGGAATAGACCTCCTCCCAAGACGTTCCGATCAGACTCGGTATCTTGGTAACTCAAGACACTTCGACAGGTTAAAACAAGACCAGCAACACCGCCTGAATGTGCCGACAAATCCCGATAGGAGCTGCACATATCTCTTTCTCAGGGCACACTCAGATAAGCAATCCGTACAACTAAAACCAGCCCTCGAGTTTCCCCGAGGTGGCGCTGCAAGGGGCTCTAGTTTGGACCAACACTCAGAGGAGCACTGGCCCGGGGGGGGGGGGTTAAAATAAGATGACCCTTGAGTCTGCAGAACCCAAGGGAAAGAAAAGGCTAGGTGGCAAATGGTAAGACCAATGTTGGGCATTGCTAGAAAAGCTTTAATCAAGGCGAACTATCAAGGGGTTCCCATTATAACCCAACCGTGTAAGGAACGCAAAATCCGGGAACATAACACCGATATGACGGAAACTAGGGCGGCAAGAGTGGAACAAAACACTAGGCGAGAGGCCGAGCCTTCCACCCTTTACCAAGTATATAGATGCATTAAGATAACAAGGCAATATAATTATATCCCAACAAGTAAATAAAAGATGTTCCAACAAGGAACGACCTCCGATCTTCACCTGCAACTAGCAACGCTATAAGAGGGGCTGAGCAAAGCGGTAACATAGCCAATGAACGGTTTGCTAGGACAATGGTGGGTTAGAGGTTTGACATGGAAATTTGGGAGGCTTGCAAGCAAGTGGTAGGCATCGTAGCAATGGCATAGAAAAAGAGCGAGAAAACTAGCATAACAAAGATAGTAGTGATTTCGAGGGTATGATCATCTTGCCAGCACAGTTGTCAGAGTTGACTGGATCCTCAAAAGCAAACTCAACGGGCTCCTTGTTAGCGAACTCGTCTCCTGGCTCTACCAAAACAAGACAAACAAGCAACAAGGATACAATCAACCACGTGCAAGAACAAGCAATAGGATGAAATGATGATATGCTATGCGGGATGCGATGCGGGATGCCAAATGCAAGATATGACAGGAAATGCATGAACCTGGCCTCAACTTAGAATTCCAAGGGTGCCACTGGAAAGATGAGATGAAATCACTTGAAAACGATATAAAGAACGCCGGAATCGGAGTTACGGTTTGGAAATGGCAAGCGATTCAAAAATGACACCGGTCTGCGATTTATAGCAAGTAGGCATCTAAATGCAATGAGATGAACATGCTACAGCACCCAAACATGACAAAAAAATACATGGCAGGGATTCTCACAAGATGCTTAACAAAAGTCCAGCACTGAGCTACGGCCAATTCATCCATTAACAGTTTCAAACAAGCATGGCAAAAACGCAAATGGTAAAACAGATCTCAGACTTGGTGAAATTAACACTTGTCTGGAATTTCAGATCAGGCAGCCCTCTTCAGAGCAACAAAACTACATGCTAAAGGACCTGAACATAACAAAGAAAGACATGGAATGGAGCTACTCAACAATCTTAACAAAAGTCCCTTAGTGACCTTGAGCCAAAAGGGATCACAAAATATACTAACAAGCACACGAACATAGCAAAAACATAATCAGTTTTCAGACTTAGTGGAAACTGGGACATGCTGAAACATAACTCACGAAGGCATGTTTACGAGCTCGATGCACTCACCACGGTGCAAGTCATGGCAAGACAAGCATACACCCATAAATAAGGCACAAAATTCAAGATAGACATGGCAAGAACAATGGCATAGCATGCACGGATCAACTACAACAACATCGGCAAAATCGCAAACAAGTTGACGATCTGCCCAGATTCGCAACGAAGCAAAAGTAGAGCTCGATTGACTCAAGCTAGGGTGCTCCATAATTGCAAAAAAAGACATGGATGGATAGAGCACTACAAGATTAACAAAACTCCCTTACTGATCATCCTCAAAAGAGGCATGGATCACTAGGAAACAACATGAACATATGACATCATGAACTAAACAATCCCAGGACTTGGTGAAATCACTAAGTCCCTGAAAACAGAATTAGCATGTGCACCACTTTGCAAGCTTGCACAAGTCACCACACACATCCTAAAAATACATCGGTTGCACCTATGGATAGATGACAAAACCCTTAACAAAACATATGAAGAAGTCACGGGCATATCATGCACACATTAATCATGGCAAAAATGACAAAAGTGCTAAACGGAGTAGCAGATCTGACAATTAACTCAAGTAGCCCTCTTCTAACAGCATTTTGGGAATCAAGATGAACTCAAATGAAAATGATGCAATGGAATGAAATGATGTACTCTCTGATATGAACATTTTGATATGCTATATGCATGAATCGGAGCTACGGATGCAAAGTTACGGGGCCTCGAACAGAGAAACTTGGATCAAGAATTCTGGGACTTGGCAAAAAAAACAACCTCGTGAAAATTAGGGTTTACTGTAGCCGTCTCGGATCCGATCTGGATCGGGGCACGCGGAGCCCGAGGATCGCCGGCGAGCCTTGCCGGCTCCGGCGAGCGAAGAAGCAGCGGGGAGGCGCGGGTCCGGTCGGTGGGGGCGGCGGCTGGCGGCGCCGGGCCCGGCTCCGGTTGCCGGAATCCCGCGGCGGGGCGGTGAGCTCCGGGCGGAGGCGGCTCCGGGCGGCGGGCGTTGGTGTGGCGGCGGGGCACGGCGGGGTCCGGCCGGCGGCGAACTCCGGCCGGCGAGGCGGCGGGGAGGGGAAGAGGCGGCGCGGGCGGGCGCCTCAGGCCCGACTCGGCGGCGGGGAGGGCCGCGCGTGGGCCTCGCGGGCCTGGCGCGGTCGGCGGCGAAGCGGTCCCCCGCGAGACAGGTGGCGCGACGCGGTTGGGCGGCGGTGGCGGCGGACGTTGTCCGGCTCCGCCCGGACACGTCCGGAGCGGCGGATCTGGGATTTTTTTAGGGTTAGGGGGTAGAGGATCCGCGAATTGGAATGGGGGGTGTATATATAGGCATAGAGGGAGCTAGGAGAGTCCAAATGAGGTGCGGTTTTCGGCCACGCGATCGTGATCGAACGCTCTAGGACATGGAGCAGATTTTGGTGGGTTTTGGGCCAAATTGGAGGGGTGTTGGGCTTCAACACACACGAGGCGTTTTCGGTCCCTCGGTTAACCGTTGGAGTATCAAACGAAGTCCAAATGGTACGAAACTTGACAGGCGGTCTACCGGTAGTAAACCAAGGCCACTTGGCAAGTCTCGGTCCAATCCGGAAATGTTTAATCCCCACACACAAAAGAAAGCTAGAAATGACCACCGGAGGAGAACGGAGCGCCGGAATGCAAAACGGACAACGGGGAAAATGCTCGAATGCATGAGACGAACACGTATGCAAATGCAATGCACATGATGGCATGATATGAGATGCATGACCAAGACAACAACACACGGAGACAAAACCCGAACCCAAGAAAATAAATAACTTAACGCCGGAAGCGGCAAGAGTTGGAGTACAAATAGGGAAAGTTACATCCGGGGTGTTACAACACTCCACCACTACGAAAGGATCTCGTCCCGAGATCTAGGACTGAAAGAACGCCGGGTACTCAGAACGGAGGTGATCCTCGCGTTCCCAGGTAGCTTCACGGTCGGAATGGTGTGACCACTTGACTTTGAGAAATTTGATTGACTTGTTGCGAGTCTTGCGTTCAGTCTCTTCAAGAATAGCAACTGGGTGCTCACGATAAGAGAGATCTTCTTGGAGCTCAATGTCCTCGAAGTTTACGGTGCGGTCAGGAGTCTTGAAGCACTTTTGAAGCTGAGAGACATGGAACACGTCATGAACATTTGCAAAGTTTGAAGGAAGCTCGAGTTGATAGGCGAGGTCGCCTCTCTTGCTAACAATCTTGAAAGGTCCCACGTATCTAGGGGCAAGCTTCCCTTTGATACCGAAGCGCCGAGTACCTTTCATAGGAGAGACGCGGAGGTAAACATGATCTCCGATCTCGAATGCCATATCACGGTGCTTACTATCATAGTAGCTCTTCTGGCGGGATTGGGCTGCTTTGAGGTTATCATGAATGACTTTGCACATATCTTCTGCTTCTGTGATTAAGTCATTACCCAAAAGCTGACGTTCACCGGTTTCAGACCAGTTGAGAGGGGTACGACACTTCCTGCCATACAGAATTTCAAAAGGGGCCTTGCCCGAACTTGCTTGAAAACTGTTGTTGTAGGAGAATTCAGCATAAGGAAGACAATCCTCCCACTTCATACCGAAGGAGATCACACAAGTCCTGAGCATATCTTCAAGAATCTGGTTGACACGCTCGACTTGACCGCTTGTTTGAGGATGGAAAGCTGTGCTGAAGCGGATGCTAGTGCCCATGGCCTTCTAAAAAGAATCCCAAAACTTCGAGGTAAAGATGCTGCCACGGTCTAAAGAGATCACTTGAGGAATACCGTGCAGAGAGACAATGCGAGAGGTATAGAGTTCCTCCAATTGAGCTGCAGTGATCGACTCTTTGATAGGCAGAAAGTGAGCCACTTTGGTGAGTTTGTCGATGACAACGAATATAGCATCATTGCCACGCTTGGACTTTGGAAACCCAGTCATGAAGTGCATTTCAATGTGGTCAAACTTCCATTCTGGAATGGCAAGAGGTTGGAGGAGACCAGCTGGCCTTTGGTGTTCTGCCTTCACTCTTCTGCAGACATCACATTCATTCACGAATTGAGCGATCTCGCACTTCATTCGAGTCCACCAATAAGCTTGCTTAAGGTCCTGATACATCTTCGTGCTCCTAGGGTGGATGGAGAGGAGAGAATTGTGAGCCTCGTTCATGATCACTTTACGAAGTTCACCTTTGGGTACAACAATACGATCCTCGAAGAAGAGAGTGTCCTCGTCATCAAGGCGGTAACACTTGTACTTGGACTGACTCTTGGCAATCCCAATCTTCACCTTTTTCACCATAGCATCGAGAAGCTGGGCTTGGCGAATCTGGTCTTCTAAGGTAGGAGAGACTTGAAGGTTGGCGAGGAAACCTTGAGGAACAACTTGCAGATTAAGCTTGCGGAAAGCTTCACAAAGCTCGGGTTGATAAGGCTTGAGAATCAGACTATTGCAGTAGGCCTTTCTGCTCAAAGCGTGAGCAATCACATTGGCCTTGCCTGGAGTGTACTCAATACTCGGATTATACTCTTGAATCATTTCGACCCATCGAGTTTGCCTGAGGTTGAGATTAGGCTGAGTGAAGATGTACTTGAGACTCTTGTGATCAGTGAAAATGTCCACTTTTCTTCCCAATAGAAGATGTCTCCAAGTCAAAAGAGCATGCACAACTACCGCCAACTCAAGATCATGAGTGGGGTAGTTCTTCTCATTAGGCTTCAACTGGCGAGATGTATAAGCAACAACTTTCTTCTCTTGCATCAATACTGCGCCAAGACCTTGGACAGAGGCATCACAAAAGACCTCGTACGGCTTGGATTCATCAGGCGGAGTCAGAACTGGAGCAGTGATCAATTTCTCTTTCAAAGTGTTGAAAGCAATATCACACTCCGGAGACCAAACGTACTTGACGTGCTTCTGAAGAAGATTTGAGAGAGGCTTCGCGATCTTAGAAAAGTTTTCAACGAATCTTCAGCAATAGCTTGCGAGACCGAGAAAACTGCGGAGTTGCTTCACGTTCTGAGGAGGTTCCCAATTCACAATTGCAGACACCTTCTCAGGATTCACGGCAATGCCCTTGGCAGAGATGATATGACCAAGATAAAGAACCTCATCAAGCCAAAATTCACACTTGGAGAACTTGGCGTAGAACTGATGTTCCCTGAGCTTATCAAGCACCAAACGCAAGTGTTTGTCATGATCTTCCTTGTTCTTCGAGAAAACCAGAATGTCGTCGGGATAGACCAAAACGAAGTCATTGGTGTAGGCATTGAAGATGAAGTTCATCATGCGAGAGAACGTCGGAGGAGCGTTGGCGAGGCCAAAAGACATGACAGTGTATTCATATGAACCAAAGCTTGTTCTGAATGCTGTCTTGGGAATATCTTCTTCACGAATGTGAATCTGGTGATAACCCATACGGAGATCAAGCTTGGAGAATACTTGAGCACCTTTGAGTTGTTCGAACAGCTCATTGATGTTGGGAAGTGGGTATTTGTTCTTGATGGTCTTCTTGTTCACTAGACGGTAATCAACACAAAGTCAGCCCGTTCCATCCTTCTTCTTCACAAAAAGAACACCACAACCCCACGGAGAAGAACTAGGCCGGATAAGACCCATTCTTTCTTGCTCATCGAGTTGCTTCTTCAGCTCCTTCAACTCTTTAGGTCCGAGCTTGTAAGGATGCTTGCACACAGGTTCCGTGCCAGGCTCAAGATCAATAACGAATCAACTGGCCGGTGCGGAGGCATTCCTGGAAGCTCTTCTGGAAAGACGTCTTGATATTCGCAAACGACTGGAATTTGAGAGATGGCATCCAATTCACCCTTCTCATTGAGAGAAAACAGACGGATAGTATTATCCCGAGCGGCAAAGACAATTACATCCTCAGACGAATGAGTCAATTGAATCTGTCTGGCTGCACAATCAAGCTGAGCCTTGTGCTTAGAAAGCCAATCCATCCCGAGAATAAGATCAATATCCGAGTCACCAAGAACATTTGGAGAGGACAAGAACTTATAGTCACCCAAAGTGATAGAAACATCCGGAACGCATACTCGAGATGTCATTTGACGGGCTGGAGAGACAACGGCCAACGGCTTCGGCAACACTTGAGTAACAAAATCATGCTTAGATGCAAAAGGTCTCGAGATGAAACAATGCGATGCACCAGTGTCAAAAAGAACTTTAGCTGGAATATCATTAACAGGAAGGTTACCCATGATCACATCTGACGAGTCCTCTGCCTGAGCTGCATTCATCAAATTGACCTTGGCATGCTTGGGGTTATGCTTGACCACAGCTGTACTTGTCGATCTAACAGGAGGAGGAGGAGGAAGATGCCTCTGGTTGAAACACTTGTTGGCGTAGTGACCCTTCTGTTGGCACATGTTGCACGTGACCTCTGAAAGCGGACGGTGATACGGAGCACTCGATCTTGGAGCTTGAGACGAAGTCTTGTTCTGAAAGCCAGGGTTGGGTGGGGGGGAAGAACCACTGCCACCTTTGCTCTTCTGCTGATACGGCTGACGGAACGGAGGAGGAGGAAGCCAAAACTTCTGCTGCTTGGCCACTTGAGTAGAGGAAGAAGGAGTAACATCTCTGACTCGCTTGGCATGCTTGGGGTTATGCTTGACCACAGCTGTACTTGTCGATCTGACAGGAGGAGGAGAAGGAAGACGCCTCTGGTTGAAACACTTGTTGGCGTAGTGACCCTTCTGTTGGCACATGTTGCACGTGACCTCTGAAAGCGGACGGTGATACGGAGCACTCGATCTTGGAGCTTGAGATGAAGTCTTGTTCTGAAAGCCAGGGTTGGGGGGGGGGGAAGAACCACTGCCACCTTTGCTCTTCTGCTGATACGGCTGACGGAACGGAGGAGGAGGAAGGCAAAACTTCTGCTGCTTGGCCACTTGAGTAGAGGAAGAAGGAGTAACATCTCTGACTCGCTTCTTGGAAGCATCACACCTCAACTAAGCAGCCTCTTGCTTCAGTGCCATGTTGTAGAACTCATCGTATCTCAAGGGCTCGAAGAGGACAAGAGCGAGCTGAATTTCTTCTCTGAGACCACCCCTGAACTGATATATCATGCTCTTCTCATCAGGGACGTCCTGCTTGGCAAAGCGGGCGAGCTTCTGGAACAACTTGTTGTAGTCATAGACAGACAAAGAGCCTTGCTTCAGATTGCGGAATTCCTCATGCTTGCTTTCAACCACGCTCTGCGGAATATGATGAGCTCGGAAATCTCGACGGAAATCATCCCAAGTGATAACACGTCCACCTCTGGAATCCTTGTACTGCTGGAACCATTCTGCAGTTTGATCTTTGAGTTGGAAGGAAGCGAACTTAACAAAGTCCTCAGGCCTGACGTTACTGCACTTGAAATGCTTACACAGATCCACAAGCCAATCGTCAGCATCGGTTGCCTCAACACAATTGCTGAAAGTCTTTGGCCCGTTAGCAAGGAACTGGTTGAGTGTAGCAAAGTGACTCTGATTGCTGCCTTGATTCCCTTGACTGCCTTGATTGCGCTCTTGAAGAATTTGCATGATTAGCTGTGTGTTTGCATTGGTTGCGGCCATCACAGCTTGCCATGCCTCTGGAGGAGGTGGAGGTGGTGGCGGATCAGGATTCGGAGTCGTGCGCGTTGGAGGAGCCATCCTGAAGAGGTTGACCACCATTAGCACATTGAGAGATAAATATTGAAGCTGAATTCAACAAAATGAAAATTGCAACATATAGTCTTCACATCCGAACAAAATGAACGAATGCATTCCTCTTGAAATGGTCACATATCCATAAATTGAGAAGCCACATAGAATTAAGGTGGAGAAATAAATCAACAAGGTACGGATCAAGAACGAATAATCGGTAAGAAATCCCAATCTCAAACCAATATTCGTGGAAGAAGAACTAGAGCTACTAGAATTCCCACCTATGAAACTCCCGAACCTTTCCGGTTATGCAATCAGGTGTTGGGGATACAGGGGAAGCATAATATCTCACCCAAACTAGCAAATCCTACATCCAGCTGTATCCATCCTTCAACACATAACCAAGAAACCTTCGGAAACCTTCTACCTCAACCTTCGAAAAGTATCCGTTATACAAGTAATGGCGATACTCCCGAACTCCCGCCCCAGTACTGGGTGGCGTCGAGGTTATCTCACCAACGAACTGCATAAAAGAGATTTTCAATGTCGGCGTACTAGACTCAGGTATTCCAGAACTGCAACGATAAAATTATGATGACAACACCTCAGAGCTCAACTCCCCGGGACACTTCCACTAAACCCCTGACAGGAAGCACCAAGTCAATGTTCTCATCATAAAACCATCGGAACGATTCCAAGATACCCGTGTGATCCTAATTTTTTTTAGTGAAATTTGAGAATAGAAGAGTCAAAACTCTATGTCAGGATGCCTTACCAGAGCGATGAGGAGACTGGGAAGTAAAAAGAATTCCTAAACCCTCCGATATATAATTCCTAAATGACTCAAAACATTTTTCTAGACACAACTCGGCCGCTAAAAACGATCAAGCAATGGGGCTCCTAAGGTCGGGGAAGGCTCTGATTACCAACTTGTAACACCCTCGATGCGACTATAGCTCCCACGTGTCGAGGCACGACTTAGAGTCATAATCGCATTGAAGGCATATGTCACAAGTTAGGTAATTTTCACAACATCCCATGTAATAGAATAATAAAAGGGGAGATAACATAGTTGGCTTACACTCGCCACGTCAATCAAGTACAATAATAACATTACATCATCCAAACACTCATGGCCCGACTACGGCGCCAAAATGAAAGAGAACCCAACATGCGACACGGTCCCAATCACCCCAACTGGGCACCACTACTGATCATCGGGAAAGGAAACATAGTATCGTTGAGAGTCTTCGTCGAACTCCCACTTGAGCTCATACGCGTCTCCTGGAGCGGAATCATCGGGCCCTGCATCTGGTGTAATAGTAATCTGTGAGCCACAGGGACTCAGCAATCTCGCACCCTCGCGATCAAGACTATTTAAGCTTATAGGAATGGCAAGGTAAAATATGAGTGGAGCTGCAGCAAGCGACTAGCAAGTATGGTGGCTAACTTATTCGCAAAAGAGAGCGAGAAGAGGAGGCAAGGCACGAGCGAGAAACTAGAGAGCAAACTGCGCAAACATTACTCCAACACCGTGTCCACTTCCCGGACTCCGCCGAGAAGAGGCCATCACGGTAACACACTCAGTTGATTCATTTTAATTAATTAAGGTTCAAGTTATCTACAACCGGACATTAACAAATTCCCATCTGCCCATAACCGCGGGCACGGCTTTCGAAAGTTCAATCCCTGCAGGGGAGTCCCAACTTAGCCCATGCCAAGCTCTCACGGTCAACAAAGGAATAGACCTCCTCCCAAGACGTTCCGATCAGACTCGGTATCTTGGTAACTCAAGACACTTCGACAGGTTAAAACAAGACCAGCAACACCGCCTGAATGTGCCGACAAATCCCGATAGGAGCTGCACATATCTCTTTCTCAGGGCACACTCAGATAAGCAATCCGTACAACTAAAACCAGCCCTCGAGTTTCCCCGAGGTGGCGCTGCAAGGGGCTCTAGTTTGGACCAACACTCAGAGGAGCACTGGCCCGGGGGGGGGGGCGGGGTTAAAATAAGATGACCCTTGAGTCTGCAGAACCCAAGGGAAAGAAAAGGCTAGGTGCCAAATGGTAAGACCAATGTTAGGCATTGCTGGAAAAGCTTTAATCAAGGCGAACTATCAAGGGGTTCCCATTATAACCCAACCGCGTAAGGAACGCAAAATCCGGGAACATAACACCGATATGACGGAAACTAGGGCGGCAAGAGTGGAACAAAACACTAGGCGAGAGGCCGAGCCTTCCACCCTTTACCAAGTATATAGATGCATTAAGATAACAAGGCAATATAATGATATCCCAACAAGTAAATAAAAGATGTTCCAACAAGGAACGGCCTCCGATCTTCACCTGCAACTAGCAACGCTATAAGAGGGGCTGAGCAAAGCGGTAACATAGCCAAACAACGGTTTGCTAGGACAATGGTGGGTTAGGGGTTTGACATGGCAATTTGGGAGACTTGCAAGCAAGTGGTAGGCATCGTAGCAATGGCATAGAAAAAGAGCGAGAAAACTAGCATAACAAAGATAGTAGTGATTTCGAGGGTATGATCATCTTGCCTGCACAGTTGTCAGAGTTGACTGGATCCTCAAAAGCAAACTCAACGGGCTCCTTGTTAGCGAACTCGTCTCCCGGCTCTACCCAAAAAAGACAAACAAGCAACAAGGATACAATCAACCACGTGCAAGAACAAGCAATAGGATGAAATGATGATATGCTATGCGGGATGCGGTGCGGGATGCCAAATGCAAGATATGACAGGAAATGCATGAACCTGGCCTCAACATGGAATTCCAAGGGTGCCACTGGAAAGATGAGATGAAATCGCTTGAAAATGATATAAAGAACGTCGGAATCGGAGTTACGGTTTGGAAATGGCAAGCGATTCAAAAATGACACCGGTCTGCGATTTACAGCAAGTAGGCATCTAAATGCAATGAGATGAACATGCTACATCACCCAAACATGACAACAAAATACATGGCAGGGATGCTCACAAGATGATTAACAAAAGTCCAGCACTGAGCTACGGCCAATTCATCCATTAACAGGTTCAAACAAGTATGGCAAAAACGCAAATGGTAAAACAGATCTCAGACTTGGTGAAATTAACACTTGTCTGGAATTTCAGATCATATAGCCCTCTTCGGAGCAACAAAACAACATGCGAGAGGACCTGAACATGACAAAGAAAGACATGGCATGGAGCTACTCAACAAGCTTAACAAAAGTCCCTTAGTGACCTTGAGCCAAAAGGGATCACAAAATATACTAACAAGCACACGAACATAGGAAAAACATAATCAGTTTTCAGACTTAGTTCTGCTGAAACATAACTCACGAAGGCATGTTTACGAGCTCGATGCACTCACCACGGTGCAAGTCATGGCAAGACAATCATACACCCATAAATAAGGCACAAAATTGAAGCTAGAAATGGCAATAACAATGGCATAGCATGCACGGATCAACTACAACAACATCGGCAAAATCGCAAACAAGTTGACGATCTTCCCAGATTCGCAACGAAGCAAAACTAGAGCTCGATTGACTCAAGCTAGGATGCTCCATAATTGCAAACAAAGACATGGATGGATAGAGCACTACAAGATTAACAAAACTCCCTTACTGATCATCCTCAAAAGAGGCACGGATCACTAGGAAACAACATGAACATATGGCATCATGAACTAAACAATTCCAGGACTTAGTGAAATCACTAAGTCCCTGAAAACAGAATTAGCAAGTGCACCACTTTGCAAGCTTGCAAAAGTCACCACACACATCCTAAAAATACATGGGTTGCACCTCTGGATAGATGACAAAACCCTTAACAAAACATATGAAGAAGTCACGGGCATATCATGCACACATTAATCATGGCAAAAATGACAAAAGTGCTAAACGGAGTAGCAGATCTGACAATTAACTCAAGTAGCCCTCTTCTAACAGCATTTTGGGCATCAAGATGAACTCAAATGAAAATATTGCAATGTAATGAAATGATGTACTCTCTGAGATGAACATTTTGATATGCTATATGCATGAATCGGAGCTACGGATGCAAAGTTACGGGGCCTCGAACAGAGCAACTTGGATCAAGAATTCTGGGACTTGGCAAAAAAACAACCTCGCGAAAATTAGGGTTTACTGTAGCCGTCTCGGATCCGATCTGGATCGGGGTGCGCGGAGCCCGAGGATCGCCAGCGAGCCTTGCCGGCTCCGGCGAGCGAAGAAGCAGCGGGGAGGCGCGGGTCCGGTCGGTGGGGGCGGTGGCGGGCGGCGCCGGGCCCGGCTCCGGTCGCCGGAATCCCGCGGCGGGGCGGCAAGCTCCGTGCGGAGGCGGCTCTGGGCGGCGGGCGTTGGTGCGGCGGCGGGGCATGGCGGGGTCCGGCCGGCGGCGAACTCCGGCCGGCGAGGCGGCGGGGAGGGGAAGAGGCGGCGCGGGCGGGCGCCTCAGGCCCGGCTCGGCGGCGGGGAGGGCCGCGCGTGGGCCTCGTGGGCCTGGCGCGGTCGGCGGTGAAGTGGTCCCCCGCGGGACAGGTGGTGCGACGCGGTTGGGCGGCGGTGGCGGCGAACATTGTCCGGCTCCGCCCGGACACGTCCGGAGCGGCGGATCTGGGATTTTTTTAGGGTTAGGGGGGAGAGGATCCGCGAATTGGAATGGGGGGGGGGTGTATATATAGGCATAGAGGGAGCTAGGAGAGTCCAAATGAGGTGCGGTTTTCGGCCACGCGATCGTGATCGAACGCTCTAGGACATGGAGCAGAGTTTGGTGGGTTTTGGGCCAAATTGGAGGGGTGTTGGGCTGCAACACACACGAGGCCTTTTCGGTCCCTCGGTTAACCGTTGGAGTATCAAACGAAGTCCAAATGGTACGAAACTTGACAGGCGGTCTACCGGTAGTAAACCAAGGCCGCTTGGCAAGTCTCGGTCCAATCCGGAAATGTTTAATCCCCACACACGAAAGAAAGCTAGAAATGACCACCGGAGGAGAACGGAGCGCCGGAATGCAAAACGGACAACGGGGAAAATGCTTGAATGCATGAGACAAACACGTATGCAAATGCAATGCACATGATGGCATGATATGAGATGCATGACCAAGACAACAACACACGGAGACAAAACCCGAACCCGAGGAAATAAATAACTTAACGCCGGAAGCGGCAAGAGTTGGAGTACAAATAGGGAAAGTTACATCCGGGGTGTTACAGGAATCCTCAACGCCATAAGTTGCCGTGACATTACACGCTTCGCTGTCTGAGCGTCCATTGTACGAAAGTACTGTGCGGTGGAAAGCGCCTGGAAAACCAAAATAAAATTTTGGGATGATCCGGCCCTGAATACAAACCCAGTCCGAAATAAAAGGGTGCATCATCGCCAGACACCCGGGTCAAACACGAAAAAGAAAAAACCCTCCACAGGGCATGGAACCATACTGGAAGGATGGCTCAATGGACCCTGTAAAATTCACAGTACAAAGGACGCCACACCAACTCACAGCCTTACAGCATGTTGGATACTCCGGCAGGTGGCCAAAATTGGCGAAGATCTCCTAATTCCGGAGGCCACAGAAAGCCACCCCAGAGATACCAATACGGTATTAACAGTCTTCGAGACTTTCGCATCAAATAATATGTGAAAAAGGACACTCCGCAGCCTTGCCGAAGTCTACCAAGTAGCAACAATAAACCCATGGAGTGACACGGCTATTACCTTTAACGCGAGTGATGAACCTAAATTCCGAACAGCCCGAGCACCAGCCGCTTTGGTCCTCAGTCCAATAGTGGACGACTTTCGTCTTACCAAGGTACTCATGGACGGCGGCAGCGGATTGAACCTCATTTATGAGGAAACCCTTCAAAAAATGGAAATAGACTGGAACCGCATTGAGCGGAGCAGCACAACCTTTAGAGGAATAATCCCCAGTCAGGAAGCGCACTGTACAGGAAAAATCACACTAGATGTGGTGTTCGGCACGCCGGATAATTATAGGTCCGAAGAGGTCACGTTCCATGTGGCTCCGTTCAGCAGCGGTTATCACGCTCTGCTAGGGCGTGAAGCGTTTACAATTTTCCAAGCAATACCCCATTACGGGTACATGAAGCTCAAGATGCCCGGGCCTAACGGGATCATCACTCTCGCTAGTGATCCGGACATAGCACTCCGCGCCGAAAACAAGACAGCCGCACTGGCCCTCGAGGCACTATCTGAAGCCCTAGCGGCTGAGGAACTGACGGTGCTGCGCTGCACGGTGAATAGGGACGATGTGGTACTCGACAAAAGATCCAACTCCACCTCCTTTAAACCGGCGGACGAAATAGTCAAATTCCAGGTCCATCCAACGGACCCCAATAAAATAGCTTCCATCGGGGCACAGTTAAACCCTGATGTAGACGCCGCACTGCGAGAGTTCCTACGAGAGAACTGGGACATTTTCGCCTGGCACCCTTTAGACATGCCAGGAATCCCACGCAGACTGGCCGAGCACAGCTTAAATATCCTAAAGGGATTCAAACCTATCAAACAAGCTCTTCGGCGTTTTTCCGAACCTAAGAGACAGGCCATGGGAGAGGAGCTAGCAAAGCTATTGGAGGCCGGATTCATTAGAGATATAAAACATCCGGACTGGCTAGCAAACCTAGTGATGGTACCAAAGAAGGACAAATCCTGGCGCCTGTGCGTTGATTTTAAAGACCTTAACAAGGCTTGCCCAAAGGATCCCTTCCCCCCTCCCCCACATCGATTAAATTATCAACGCTACCGCAGGACACGATTCGTTGGGTTTCCTTGATGCATATTCCGGCTACCATCAAATCAAGATGGCAGAATCAGACCAAGCCGCAACGGCATTTATCACACCATACGGCCCATTCTGCTTCAACACAATGCCCTTTGGGCTCAAAAATGCCGGTGCAACATATCAGCGCATGATTCAGACATGTCTGGCAAACCAGATCGGCAAAATAGTGGAAGCATATGTAGATGATGTGGTCGTCAAAACAAAACATGTCGAATCTCTAATAGACGACTTGAGGCTCACATTTGATAACCTCTGAACATACGACATCAAGCTAAACCCGGAAAAATGCGTTTTCGGCGTCCCAGCCGGAAAGCTCTTGGGCTTCATTGTATCCGGTAGAGGAATTGAAGCAAATCCAGCCAAGATCCGAGCTCTGTCACAATTGGATATCCCAAAGGACCTCAAACAAATACAAAAGTTAACCGGATGCGTGGCGGCTCTAAGCCGCTTTATCTCCCGCTTGGGAGAAAAGGCCCTACCCCTTTACCGCCTCCTTCGGTGCACCGAACACTTTGAATGGACGGATGCAGCCACGGCCGGACTCAACGAAATAAAAGCCATATTGGCAACAAACCCAGTCCAGGCCGCGCCAAACATTGGCAAACCAATGCTATTGTACATTGCAGCAACACATCAGGTTGTAAGCGCAGTGCCCGTCGTCGAACGAGAAACGGAGGACACAAATTCCCCCTTCAAAATCCAGTCTATTATGTGTCCACTATCCTCACTCCGTGCAAATCACGGTACCCGCATTATCAAAAGATCGCGTACGCGGTATTCATGGCATCCCGTAAGCTACGACACCACTGTCAAGAGTGTTCAATAACAGTAGCCTCGGAAGTACCACTTAACGATATTATAAACAACCGTGACGCAACGGGCCGGATTGCAAAATGGGCCATTGAGCTCCTCCCATTCGACATAACTTATAAGCCACGGCGAGCCATCAAGTCGCAAGTTTTGGCCGACTTCGTCGCAGAATGGACGGAGGCCGAACTCCCTAAAGAGTACGGCACATATTCAAATTGGATCATGCATTTCGACGGCTCCAAGATGTTGGCCGGACTAGGGGCTGGCGTCGTTTTGACGTCCCCCACAGGAGACACAATTCAATACGTACTCCATATTATGTACACAGACTCCAACAATGCAGCCGAATATGAGGCCCTTTTACATGGTCTCCGGTTGGCAGTATCCATGGGCATTCAACGCCTAGAGGTGCACGGGGACTCGAACCTCGCAATATCCCAAATAAATGGAGACTTCGATGCCAAGGATCCAAAAATGGCATCTTACCGCAACGCCGTCCTAAAAATGTTAGCTCGGTTCGAAGGGCTTGAATTTCACCATATAGCCCGGGAAAATAATCAGGCATCAGATGTCCTAGCACGCATCGGCGCAAAACGCGATGTAGTCCCCCCCCCCCAACATCTTCTTGGAAAGGCTATTCAAGCCATCCGTAGTATGGGAAGGGGAGCCGAACAATAACAGCTCGGACCCAACCGCACTACCCGACACCGAACATTCGGACACAATCGGAGGCTCTGCCAATGAAATAACACCCTCAGCCCACGTAATAATGGCCGTCATCGCCCCATGGATAGAACCATTCCTCGCCTATCTTACTAGGCAGGAACTCCCCGAGGACCAAAATGAGGCACGCTGCTTAGTGCAGCGATCCAAAGCCTACAAAGTCCACGAGGGAGAGCTTTATAAGAAAAGCACTACCGGAGTCCTTCAAAGGTGCATCTCCGAAGAGGAAGGGCGGAACCTCCTGGCTGAAATTCATGCCGGACTCGGTGGTCATCACGCTGTAGCTCGGTCCCTTGTAAGCAAGGCCTTCCGTACAGGCTTTTATTGGCCGACGGCCCGGGCAGACGCCCAAGACTTAGTCCAGCGATGCGTCGGTTGCCAGCTTTTTGCAAACCAAAGCCATATGCCACCCACCGCCCTCCAAACTATCCCCATCACTTGGCCCTTCGCGGTCTGGGGGCTTGACATGGTTGGACCCCTTAAAGGCGGAACCCACACGCAAAAATACTTACTGGTCATGGTGGATAAGTTCACCAAATGGATAGAAGCCAAGCCTGTTAAGACGGCCGAATCGGTGATAGACTTTATATCCGGGGTTGTACACCGTTACGTCGTCCCCCACAGCATCATCACTGATAACGGCATGAACTTTACGGCCGATGAGGTAAAACTCTGGTGCATAAACATGGGCATCAAGCTTGATATGCTTCCGTCTATCACCCACAAACTAACGGCTAGGTCGAACGTGCAAATGGTCTTATCATGAGCGGCATCAAACCCAGATTAGTGCGGTCCCTCAAGGAATCTAACACGCACTGGGTAGAGGAGCTCGACTCTGTACTCTGGGGGCTGCGGACCACGCCGAATCGCACCACCGGATACACACCATTCTTTATGGTGTACGGCGCAGAGGCAGTTTTGCCTTGCGACATAATTCATGACTCACCTCGAGTGCGCATGTACGAAGAAAGAGAAGCCGAGCTCGATCGGCAGGACAGTTTGGACGCATTGGAGGAGGAGCGTGATGTGGCAAAAGCCCGTTCCGCATTCTATCAACAGGAGGCTCGAAGATACCAAAGCAGAGAAGTACGGGCCAAAAATTACAACGTTGGCGAATTAGTTCTACGCCTGCCGGACAAGAAAAAGGACAAACTCAAGCCCATGTGGGAAGGTCCCTTCATAATTGACCAAGTCCTGACTGGTGGAGCGTACCGCCTGCAAGATGCATCGGATAACCGACTCGAGCCGAACCCATGGAACGCAGCCCATCTCCGAAGATTCTATGCCTAGCGCCGAACTTTGTGTTCGTCTCCTTCCGTTGTCCATTTTTTATATACTGTCTGTCTTACATTTCTCTCCTTCTCCCCTTCCTTTCTCTTATAGCCTTTAAAGGCTCATCAAATGACGTGCTATTCGCACTCATTAAACCTGGGGGCTTCTTTTACCAGAAGCTTATTTATACGGGCTTCATGCCCAACACATGTGTGACACTTCCGCATGTACCTTTTATTTCACCATTATATGCATCGATATGACTTAAGTTTTGGCCAAGCTGGGTTGCGTGGCTCCTGTGCTTACCCCTACGTTCCCGATTATTCGGCTAGGCGGTAAAGGGAGCACCTCTGCGATTGTTACTGCCGGATCAGCCGGATGTGTACCTCAGACTGGGTGAAGCCGAAAGCTAGGTTCTTAAGGGAATATTCGGTCGGTGACCTAAGAGATGATCTTTTTTACTTATTTATTTATGCGCCCCAGATTCTTTTTCCTGCGTCTTTTTTGCAGAATGGGCATGCACTTTAGGGCATGCCTCCCAGGGAAAGGAACCCCTAACGGAACTATTCTCCCGGGAAGATGTTTCTTACTAACCATGTAATATAACATAACTAGTCGGGCACTTTTCTGTTCATGCACTAATGACCCCTACGCCTGGTCTCCATGCATTCCCCGGTTCTTATATAACCGCATGGGAATTCGGACACACTCCGGACCGTCAGGTCCCGAGGCTGAAGCGAAAAGGTCGGCCATGACAAACGATCTACAATCCGGCAAGAAGGCATTATAAATGTCAATTAAATTACAGTCATTCTGGCTGGTTGTATTCCTCTTCAATACCATCTAACAGGCTGTCTAATTTACAGTCCTGCTGGGAATACTTTGCGGCCAATTCTACTTGGCCGTATACTAAGCTTACAGGGATATCCTTCCCATCGGGCCCCACAAGACCGACCTCGGCCATGTGGTTGGGGTCAGCCTTTGTGTACCGCGTCTTCACCATGGCCCAGGCCTCCCTAGCGCCTTGACGGCAGGCCGATATCTTCCACAATCGGAAGCGCCACCGTGCTCCCTTTAGCTTCTCCACAAGCTCTCCAAGACTTTCGGGCATGGAGATGGATGGCCACAGGGCCTGGGCGACGCCTTGCATCGCCTTCCGAACTCGCTCGAGCAGTTGCGAGAGCTCGGGAAGAAGGTCACCCGTAGAACCGGGCATCTCCTCTGCAGGACGATCTGTTAGCACACCTACAGACATTACTCTGTTAGTCGACTTCCCCGCCAAACTTTTTTTCTCCAAAGGTTCGTTCAAGCACTTACTAAATATGCCGCGCCGAAGCCGCTGATTCTCCTTAACGGAGTCTGACAGCTGGGCACGAACATCTTTCAGCTCGACGCCCAGCTTGGTGTTGGCATCTTGGAGATCGTTCTTCTCCCGCCTCACCTTTGTCAGCACCTTCTCACCAGCCTTCAGCTGTCGTAGGAGGTGTTGCCTTTCCGGATTCAATCCGGCGCCATCTGCAATTTCATTTGTCAGATTCGCACCCATGCCGTGCTTCGCAAAATACTTATCTTTCGAAGTGTATATTACCATAGGGGGTCTCCTTGGGCTCCCTTGCCGCGGCTAGTGCGGCCTCAAGCTGGGCTTTGCACTCTTCCAGCTCCTGGGACAGTAGGGAATTCTTTTCTGTAAGAACCTGCATAACATATGATCCTTAAATCAGTTATTCTAACTGTTTCAAGTCTCGAGGGCTACTGGTATATATATAATTACCAAAATTTTCTTACACATATGTCTTTTACATATTGCTCCGTGGCTCTGGCTAGACCATTTTGAGCGGCACGGAGGTACGCATCTCCCGAATTGAAGGCATCTAATGCCTCTCAGGAGAAACAAGCGTCGCGAAGAATTGTCCGGCGACGCCTTTGGTTCATGGCACTCTCCACCTCAGAGTTGGTGGCAGACAACCTGTCCACGTCCTCCGTCAGAGGAGCGTCCGGTGCGCGCCTTGTGTTTGCCTCCGCCTCCGGACCAGGCTTTGGAGCCTGGCTGGTGGAGGCGCGATTGGCAGCCTCTCCGGATATAGTCCGGCGAGGTCTCCTTGTCCTGAAGAGAGCACGAGTGTTAACATGCCTTGAAGGTATAACACCAGGGATAAGGGGGCGCGCCATACCTTTGCACTGACGTCTCGATCTGGACTGCACCTCTTTTCTGCCCACGGGGCCCTGCGGCCCCTCGTTGGCTTGTCGCCGCAGGTTCGGCCTCCCGTCTCAAAAACCTCCCCTGCAAAGCTCGGTTGTAATCAGGAAACTGAAAACACGAGAGGGCGGACCCCTATTCGGGGTACTGGGACATCGATCTCAATTACCTAGGAGGCCGGGATTAGCCCTGGGTAATCGGCCGTAATGGCCAACAAGGCGTTGTCCTTGCTCAATTGATGGAACACTCCATCAATCAGCTCCATAGATAAGTCCGGATCCTCTTGAGAGGCCGGGTCGAGGGACCGTCCTGGGTCCTCGGGTTGTGGAGGAGGGCTATTTATTTCTTTAACAGCCTAGCGCAGTTCATGCGTTAAAGTCGTTAGGCTGAATATTTAACAATGGGAATACAAAATGGATGGGCAAGTAAACCACTTACCCAGCTTGGGGGATTGTACATAGAGAATCCACCCTGTGGGTTGACGCGGAGAAATTCCTTCTCTTCTCCCTTGTACAAAGCAGACAAGCTCTTTGTTAGGGCCGCAGCAGAATCCGGTCCCTTACGGCCGTAGCGGGTGGCGTCGTCCTCCCCGTTGAAATCCCACATGGGGTGGCCTCTGTACTGTAGCAGCTGCACCCCTCGCATGATGCATGCGGCCATGACCCCGATCATGGTCAGTCCGGAATGAGCTAACAATCTTATCCGGCCCATCAGGTAACGGACGTCCTTGTCACTTTCCCTCTGAGGGCTCCGTGGACGCCAACTTAGGCGCTGCTTTAGTGGAGCACTGAACTTAGGGAGGCCGATCCGGACAGGATCCGGCAGAGGGACGTCCTCTATGTAAAACCATTCAGAAGGCCAGTCCTCGGACGCCTTCTTTGGGGTTCCGGATAGATATCAGGTCCCTGCGATGCGCCACACTTCGGCTCCGCCCACTTGAAATATCGACCCCTTCTGAGAACGGGGCACAAGGCAGAATAGCTCTTTCCACAGCCCGAAATGATCATCAACACCCAAGAACAGCTCGCAGAGGGCTACAAAGCCCGCGATATGCAATGCGGAGGCAGGCGTGAGATTGTGTAGCTGGAGGCGATAGAACTCCAGGAGCCCCTGGAGAAATGGATGGATTGGAAATCCGAGCCCTCTTATTAAATAAGGGACGAGGCACACGCGCTCTCCTTTGGAGAGATTAGGGGCACTCTCCGCTTGCTCTCCGCCATTATAGATGGCAAGACCGGCTCGAACCGGGACTATATAGGCTGGGGGAGAAATCCCTTGGTCTGGAGTGTCACTAGCTCGCTATGCGGGATGGAGCATCTCTCCCAATTCCAGGCTGAGGGCTGGAGGGGCGAAAGGAGGAGTTGCGATGGCTGGCCATTGTGTTATGGACCTTTGTCGGATGCGCTCTGATGAACACTCGCGAAGGGGAGAAGGTGTGGTTTGGATCTAAATCCTTGTCCCCTTAAATGGGCGGCTCATTTACGCGGCTAGGGGTGTGGATGTAAAAACACTCAGACTTTTCATATTCGTTTGACACGTGGGAGACGGCCATTATTGGGCGTAGAAGCCGGGGAGCGCAACATTTACAAGAAACTGGACTTTATTCAACAGGCACATGGAATTTGGAGGAGAACCCGCCTTGCAATGTCGAAGACAATCTGCGCGCCGGACTCATCGTCATTGAAGCCTGGTTCGGGGGCTACTGAGGGAGTCCTAGATTAGGGGGTGTCCGGATGGCCGGACTATACCTTCAGCCGGACTCCTGGACTATGAAGATACAAGATTGAAGACTTCGTCCTGTGTCCGGAAGGGACTTTCCTTGGCATGGAAGGCAAGCTTGGCGATACGGATATGTAGATCTCCTACCATTGTAACCGACTTTGTGTAACCCTAACCCTCTCCGGTGTCTATATAAACCGGAGGGTTTTAGTCCGTAGGACAACAAACAGAACAACAATCATACCATAGGCTAGCTTCTAGGGTTTAGCCTCTCCGATCTCGTGGTAGATCTACTCTTGTACTAACCATATCATCAATATTAATCAAGCAAGACGTAGGGTTTTACCTCCATCAAGAGGGTCCGAACCTGGGTAAAACTTCGTGTCCCTTGCCTCCTGTTACCATCCGGCCTAGACGCACAGTTCGGGACCCCCTACCCGAGATCTGCCGGTTTTGACACCGACAATGTGACTTAGGTCATCGGCGTCCGATGGCCGGACATGTGTTCCTCGGAAGTTATCGAGGAAGGCCTCTTCCAAGTCCTTCCAGCTACCTATGGAATTTTCAGGCAGGCTATTTAACCAGTACCGAGCTGGTCCTTTTAGTTTTAGTGGGAGGTATTTAATGGCGCGGAGGTCATCTCCACGGCGGGATCGGTTGTCCCGTTGTATGATTCAATATTGACGGGTTTGAATCCTTCGGGGAATTCATGATCCATTACATCATTAGTGAAGCAAAGAGGGTGTGCGGCACCTCTGTGTTGGGCCACACTGCGGCATAACTCCGAAGGAGTCTCATTGCGGTTTTCGGCCTGGTCGTGGCGAGGTGTGACACGTCCGAATAGGTAGCCATCGTCACGTGTCGAAGCATGTTTTTGTGATCCGTAGATCGGTCTTGCGCTTCCTGCTCTATTGTCCCAGTCCCTCTGCAGATTGTCTGGGTAATCGTAGTCTACATTGTTCCTGCCTTTACGGCGAGGTGGGGCGGTCTGGTGTTTGGCTTGAGTTACCTCTTTATCCGGACAGAGTTGCCGGTGACCTGCCGCGCTGTGTGATGATGGTATGGGCTCCAACGCCCTGTCATCGGACTGGTAGAGCGATTTGTGCTTTGGGTAGCTTTTGGTTGGGCCACTGAGGCTGTATTCTTCGGTGACCAGGACTTCAGTCCATCTGTCATTGAGTAGGTCTTGGTCAACTTGAAGCTGTCGCTGCTTCTTTTTCAGGCTCCTTGCCGTAGCTATCAGCCTGCGCTTGAAGCGCTCCTGTTCGAGGGGCTCTTCGGGTACGATGAAGTCTTCTTCGCCGAGGCTTACCTCATCTTCGGAGAGTGGAAGGTAATTGTCGTCCTCCAAACCGTCGCTGGGCAGGGCCTTTTCGTCGAGGCTGGCTTGCCCATTTTCCTGTTCCTCCTGCTCGAATGTTGCTCCCTCAGGGTCTTCATTGCTTTCGGCACCATCCAAAGTACTATTTTCTCCAGTGCCATTGTTGATGCGGTGCGACTTGGGGCAGCGTTTGGGGCGTCGGAACTTAGACTGTGACTCGGGAGTTTTAACTGGATCTCCCTTGTCTTTGCCGTGAGGCTTTTTAAGTGTATCGATCATGTACACATCATGTGAAGGGGTGGCCGTCTTGTGCCTGATGACTGGCGGGTCTTGGCCTTGCTCCTTATCTGCATCATCGTTTGCCCCGTCAATGTCTGCAGAGCCAGGAGTGGGCATGTCGGTTAAGTCTTCGAAAGTGGCTATAAAGTGGGTGGCGGGTGGGAAACAAAATTCTCTGTCGTCAGCCCCTAGTTTGAGCCGGACATAGTTCGGCTGTGAGTCTCCCGTGAATGATAGGTTCTTTAAGGAGCTTAGCACATCGCCCAAAGGTGAGTGCTGAAAAACGTCTGCGACACTAAATTCGTAGATCGATAACCAATCTAGCTCAGTGTCCGCGAGTGTATATGGTCCGGAATTTATAGCCAGAGACGAAACCAGAGTTCCATTGACGCAGATATTACGAAGTGCCGAGTCTGTGTGCGGCTCCAACGCCGCAGACTCCGTGGCTTCGGATAGCATGATCTACTCCGGTTCTAAGGCCGTTGCAGCAACAGGGACCATCCCCTGGATGTGATCCAAATAGATTTAAGTCATGTTCATCGGAGCGAGGAGGAGCGATCGCTGCGGTCTCAAATCCATTGAAGATCAAGTCTCCACGGATATCCGCGACGTAGTTTAAGCTTCCAAATCTGACGTGGTGGCCAGGGGCGTAGCTATCGACCTGTTCCAGATGGCCAAGCGAGTTGGCCCATAGTATGAAGCCGCCAAATACGAAAATCTGTCCGGGGAGGAAGGTTTCTCCTTGGATAGCGTTGCTATAGACGATTGAAGGGGCCACCGAACCTTTCATCGATGGCATAGTGGAACTCTCAATGAAAGCACCAATGTCGGTGTCAAAACCGGCGGATCTCGGGTAGGGGGTCCTGAACTGTGCGTCTAGGATCGATGGTTGCAAGAGATAGGGGACACAATATTTACCCAGGTTCAGGCCCTCTCTATGGAGGTAATACCCTACAACCTGCTTGATTTATATTGATGAATATGGGTGTTACAAGAGTTGATCTACCACAAGATCGAGATGGCCAAACCCTAGAAGCCTAGCCTATATGTCTATGGTAATGAATATATCCTTTCCGGACTAACCCCTCCGCTTTATATAGACACCGGGGGGGATCTAGGGTTTACATTGAGTCGGTTACATGAGAAGGAATCTCCATAGTCGGTCACCAAGCTTGCCTTCCACGCCAAGGATAGTCCAATCCGGACACAGGTACAATCTTCGGTCTTCATATCTTCATAGCCCAACAGTCCGGCCCATTGATAACAGGCCGGATGCCCGAGGACCCCTTAGTCCAAGACTCCCTCAGTGAGCGTAACTGCTACAATTGTGGAAGACCTGGACACTATTCCAATGAGTATATGGCTCCCTACAAAAGAAGAGAAGATTCTCCCAAGAAAAGAAGTAGGAGAGAAGAGTCACCATCAAGAGAGAGGAGTAGAGATGACTGTTATGAACGAAGAACATCACGGAGAAGAAAGGATTCGGAAAGGAAGGACAAATCATCAAGGGGCTACACAAAACATAGACCTCAAGCTCACGTTGGTGAATGAGTATCCGGCTCCGACAACGACGATCATTCCGACAGAAGTTATCACTCTGACTCCGAATATACTCAAGATGAAGGTGTTGCCGGTCTAGCACTTGTGTCAACCAACTCCTACGACATATTTGAGTCACCAAATGAAGGGATTGGAAGATGCTTCATGGCAAAAGGTCCAAAGGTATCACACCCCGAGTATGTTGATTTCAATAGTGATGAAGATGACTTGCTAGGTGATGATGATTTACTTGTTGACAATTCTAGTGATAAAAACTATGATGAACTTGCTATTAATCATGCTAATCAAGACAAAACGAATGACGATGATAAGAAGGAGATTGAGCTTCTAACTAAAGAGCTAAACACTCTTAAGTTAGCTCATGAAACGACCTTGGAAAATCATCAAGAGCTTTTAAAGATTCATGAGAAGTTACGCTTCGAAAAGCTCAACCTTGAGCAAGAGCATGGGTTCTTAAAAGCGATCAATGATGATTATTGCAAGAAGAGTTCTTCTTACATTGCCAAGCGTTTACTCTTGTCTACTTACATGCCACAAGTTAAATCTAGCAAAAAGAGTAAGAAAGATTCTTCTTCTTGTAGTAACAATAATCATGCTAAACCCAATGATGTTGCTTCTAGTAGTTCTCTTGATTCCACTAATGACTCTCTTAGCCAAGTTACACTTGAGCAAGAAAATAGCTTATTGAAGGGAATTATAGAGAAAGGTGTTTACAAGAGCCTTGCCGGAAGTAAGTAATTTGAGGAAATTGTATGCAAGCAAGGAAGACACCGGAAGAATGAGGGTGTTGGTTTTGAACAAAAGTTCAATGCCAATGGAGTTGAGTGGGAAGAAGATCAATACCCCAAGACGAAGTTTGTTCCTCAACAAGAGAAGTATGATCCTACTTCTTTCCAAGGAACACAAGTTCAAGATGATCTTCCACCTCAAGACCACAAGCAAAAAATTCAAGGACAAGCTTCAAGAGGAGATTGATGCATTTGAAGAAGCTCCTAAGGCCTTGGTCAAGTGGGTTACCAAGACTACATCAAGTTCTACCTCATCAAGTACGACTACAACTCCAAGGATTCCCATCAAGATGGTGTGGATCCCGAAGAAGAAGAACTAGAGAGTTCTTGAGGGTGACTCTGCCAACATACATCACTCTTATCATTTAGCAATAACAAGTGCAAACAACTTCCATATCTTGCACTAGTTCAAGGAGTCACAACCCCTCTTGTTGGTAAGACAAGGGACAAGGTAACCTAATGCTTTCATGGACATCATCTTGTGTATACATCACTCTATGTCTATGGATATCCTTGCTTGTTCCTTGTGGGACTAACCCGTGTAGGTATTGAAAGTGCAACTCACTCCAAAGGATGGCTCCAAATGATCTACATCAACATTGAGCATCCTCATCTTCATTACCTACATGAAGTCATCATCGACAAAACCCAAGGTTAGTTCAACCCTCTTAGGGGTATATCACATCTAGGGGAGCTTTACTCTAAAATTGAGCTAAAGCAACTCTAATGGTGTGAGCAAAACAATGCTTTATGTAAAAGTGGTAACCCCACTTGTGCTTAATGATGAGTATGAACTATGATCAAATGTTCTCATTTGACTCCTAAGTCAATATACTGACCTAGTCATCGCCAATTTCTTGATAGATGCTAGAGTGTCTGTGCATGCTTTGTCGCATATTTCACTTGCTATTTTATTGTGTGAGCATGTTGGATGCATATTTCTCTCATTCGAGGACATCCATTTGTTGCTTTGATTGTTTGGCTCTTTCTCTTTTGCCAAATGGATGGACAAGAATGCCTAAGAACTCCCTCTAGCTATCTATGCTTTCCTCGGCTCAAACTCTATTCATGCTACATCACAAAGTTTGATCAAGTCAGATTCGAACCACTCTGTGTGAGGAGCACTCGAAGTCCCCGATTCATCATAGACTTAAACTTCCAAAACCTCTTTGTGCATTTCGGTCTGACCTATTCATCCGTTTTGGTCCTACCGAGATCACTTAGTTGATCTAGGTCTTCAATCTCGGTGCAACTGATTAGAACCTTTCGGTAACACCGAGTTGCAGTAACTGCCTGCAGTTTTACATCTCGGTGCCACCGAGTTGTTCCACTCGGTCACACCGACAGGGTCAGGTTATATATACTGACGGGTCAAATTTTGGAAATTTTTCTGAAACCCTTCACCCACGCGTAACCTGCTCTGCCTCTTCGGGTCTCCAGATCGTCCTCTCACCGCCAGCGACCTCCCGCCGCTGGTCTCCGCCGCCGTCAACGGCAATCTGCTCCGCCGTTGCCGCCGTAGCAAACACTCGCCGCTCTAGTGTAAGTGTTCGACCCCTTGTGCTGTCTTTTTCACTCCAATTCCTAGCACAAGGATGATGCCATGTTTCTTGCCACAATTGAAATTGATCCATCCAGCTAAAACTTCCTTAGGTCTAGATTGATTCGAAAATTTTAGGGTTAGCTCTCCACAGAACTCATCTCGGACCGACCGAAATGTAGAAATCGGTCTCACCAATTCGGCCTTGGCCATTGCACATGCGCTTTTCAGTCCAACCGAAACATGCAAATCGGTGTGACCGAGTTCAAGATTCTGTGAAGCCCTAGCAATCTCGGTGCCACCGAACAGTGACTCGACCCAACCGAGTTCACTAGTTTAGGTTCCAAGTGTTGCTTTGGTATCACCGAGTTTGTCAATTCGGTAGCTCCAAGATCACTTCTGTAGAGAACTAAAACTAAGCTTTTTGACTCAATTGTTTTGCAAAACCTCCATACTTTGTGATGCTCATCTACTCTACCCCATCTACAACCTATTCACAGGGTCTGTTGACAGTTTGCCTGAAGATTTCTGATCAAAGTGACACTCAGAACAAGTCTGAAGAGCAGGTTTAGTTGAGTGATGGCACTAGTCCCTCCACCAGCTATGATGAGGGCAGCAGGAGCACACATATAGTAACTTGCCAAAAGCAGCTACCGGGACAAGGAAGAAGAAAACCTCAGATTTTGAAGATGAGGATTATGTGGCCGTTGAGCATGAAGCCACTTCAAAGAAAAAGGTGCTAAAGAAAGAGTATGGCTCAGCTGCTACAACAAAGCCAGGGATGCACAAGAAGGCTCCAGCAACGAGGATTCTCATGTCAAAGGCCAGAGCCTCAACTGCTGAAACTGCCAAGTCAACTGAAGAAGCAGTTCGAAAAGGATAGAAAACGAAGGAAAGGGTTAAGAAGACCACTGGTAGAGTACTTGGTAGATCCTCCATGATGAGAGATGATGATGAAGAAGAAGGGGATGCTGCACCAGCACCCAAAGCTCAGAAGCTTATGGGAGATGCAATCAGATCAGGTGCTGCTCCATCAAAGCCTAAGTCTGCTCCCAAAGCTCCAGCTCAGAAGTCTGCTCCAAAGAGAAGCACTAGAAACATTCCAGTTGCAGAAAAGAACAAGGCCCCAGTGCCTGAGACTGTTGATGAAGAAGATGATGAAGCCCAAGTGCTAAGGAAGTTCAAGCCCAAGATCCCTGACCACAATGATGCACATCCTGTTGCAGAAATATGAAGATCAGGAAAGATTCAGGACTGATATTATGGAGACAGTCTGATCCATATGCTGTCAGGAGGAGAACTGTTGTGGACTACAGGTTCCACACAAAGGAACAACAAGACTTTTATGAGACTGTCCTGCTTGACAATAAGCCCATAGTGTGTGACATGAAATGGGTTGACTGGGAGTACATCAAGGAAAATGAAGATCACTATCCAGGAGTCTATGACAGCTTCAAGGCTTGTGGAGTAGATACATTTGTTGCCCAGAAGCTCACCAAGTGGAATAATGAGCTCATCATGCAGTTTTACTCCACAACCCACTTCTATCCAGATGGAAGGATAGTTCGGATATATGAAGGTACTAGGTACCAATCCACAGTAGAAGAACGGGCCAAGCTGATCAATGCCCCTGAGGAACATGAAGATGACTTCGATGTTTATGCCGAGAAGAAGAAAGACCACAACCCTATGGCACACATGTACAGAGAGATCCCAGATGATTCTTTAGAGACTCATAAGTTTGGATCTGTCCACTTCTTGTTGTCTGGTCTGCCTACCATCAACTGGAACCTAAGGCACACATTGCTACCCAAGTCAGGTGATCACAAGATGATCAGAGGACATGTTATCAATTTGCTACATTTGTTTGATGTTCCTCAAAAGTTCAAGGTCATGAGTTTGATTGTAGAGACAATCAAAAGGACAGCATCAGATCAGAAGAGAAGTTGTGGGTATGCTGAGGGAGTCCTGGACTAAGGGGTCCTCGGGCGTCCGGCCTGTTATCCATGGGCCACACTGTTGGGTTCTGAAGATATGAAGACCGAAGACTATACCTGTGTACGGATTGGACTCTCCTTGGTGTGGAAGGCAATCTTGGTGACCGACTATGGAGATTCCTTCTCATGTAACCGACTCTATGTAAACCCTAGATTCCCTCCCGGTGTCTATATAAACCAGAGGGGTTAGTCCGGAAAGGATATATTCATTACCATAGTCATATAGGCTAGGCTTCTAGGGTTTAGCCATCTCGATCTCATGGTAGATCCACTCTTGTAACACCCATATTCATCAATATAAATCAAGCAGGACATAGGGTATTACCTCCATAGAGAGGGCCCCATCCTGGGTAAATATTGTGTCTCCAATCTCCTGCAACCATCGATCCTAGACGCACAGTTTGGGACCCCCTACCGAGATTCGCCGGTTTTGACACCGACATTGGTGCTTTCATTGAGAGTTCTACTGTGCCTTCAACGAAAGGTTCGATAGCCCCTTCAATCGTCTATAGCGACACTGTCCAAGGAGAAAACTTCCTCCCCGAACAGATTTTCGTGTTCGGCGGCTTCGTACTGTGGGCCAACTCGCTTGGCCATCTAGAACAGGTCGATAGCTACGCCCCTGGCCACCAAGTCAGATTTGGAAGCTTGAACTACGTCGCGGATATACATGGAGACTTGATCTTCAATGGATTTGAGACCACAGTGATCGCTCCTCCTCGCTCCGATGAACATGACTTAAATCTGTCATCGGATCACATCCAGGGGATGGTCCCTGTTGCTGCAATGGCCTTAGAACCGGAGCAAATCATGCTATTCGAAGCCACGGCGTCCGCAGCGTTGGAGCCGCACACGGACTCGGCACCTCGCAATATCTGCGTCAATGGAACTCTGGATTCGTCTCCGGTTATATATTCCGGACCATATACGCTCGTAGACACCGAGCTAGATTGGTTATCGATCTACGAATTCAGTGCCGCAAACATTTTTCAGCACTCACCTTTGGGCGATGTGCTAAACTCCTTAAAGAACCTGTCATTCACGAGACACTCACAGCCGAACTATGTCCGGTTCAAACTAGGGGCCGACGACGGAGAATTTTGTTTCCCACCCGCCACCCACTTTATAGCCACTGTCGAAGACTTAACCAACATGCCCACTCCTGGCTCCACAGACATTGATGGTACAAACGACGATGCAGATAAGGATCAAGGCCCGCCAGTCATCAGGCATAAGACGGCCACCCCTTCACATGATGTGTACATGATCGATACACTTAAAAAGCTTCTCGACAAAGACAAGGGAGATCCAATTAAAACTCCCAAGTCACAGTCTAAGTTCTGACCCCCAAACGCTGCCCCAAGTCGCACCGCAGCAACAATGGCACTGGAGAAAATAGTACTCCGGACGGCGCCGAAAGCAATGAAGACCCTGAGGGAGCAGCATTCGAGCAGGAGGAGCAGGAAAACAGGCAAGCCAGCCCCGATGAAAAGGCCCTGTCCAGCAACGGTTCGAAGGACGACAATTAACTTCCACTCTCTGAAGATGAGGCAAGCCTTGGCGATGAAGACTTCATCGTACCCGAAGAGCCCCTCGAATAGGAGCGCTTCAAGTGCAGGCTGATAACTACGGCAAGGAGCTTGAAAAAGAAGCAGCAACAGCTTCAAGCTGACCAAGACCTACTCAATGACAGATGGACCAAAGTCCTGGTCGCCGAAGAATACGGCCTCAGTGGCCCAACCAAAAGCTACCCAAATCACAGATCACTCTACCAGTCTGATGATAGGGCGTTGGAGCCCATACCATCGTCACACAATGCGGCAGGTCGCCGGCAACTCTGTCCGGATAAAGAGGCAACTCAAGCCAAACACCAGACCGCCCCACCTCGCCGTAAAGGCAAGAACAACACAGACCACGATTACCTAGACAACCTGTAGAGGGACTGGGAAAATAGAGCAGGAAGCGCAAGACCGATCTACGGATCACAAAAACATGCTTCGACACGCGATGATGGCTACCTATTCGGACGTGTCACACCTCACCGCGACCAGGCCGAAAACCGCAATGGGACTCCTTCGGAGTTACATCGCAGTGTGGCCCAACACAGAGGTGCCGCACACCCGCTTTGCTTCACTGATGAAGTAATGGATCATGAATTCCCCGAAGGATTCAAACCCGTCAATATTGAATCATACGACGGGACAACCGATCGCGCCGTATGGATAGAAGATTTCATCCTCCACATCCATATGGCCCATGGAGACGATCTCCACGCCATTAAATACCTCCCACTAAAACTAAATGGACCAGCTCGATACTGGTTAAACAGCCTGCCTGAAAATTCCATAGGTACCTGGAAGGACTTGGAAGAGGCCTTCCTCGATAACTTCCCAGGAACACATGTTCGGCCACCGAACGCCAATGACCTAAGTCACATCGTCCAACAGCCCGGCAAATCAGCCAAGGAGCTCTGGACCCGGTTCTTAGTCAAAAAGAACCAAATCATCAACTGTCCGGATGCAGAAGCCCTCGCTGCTTTTAGACACAACGTCCGAGATGAATGGCTTGCAAGCCACCTCGGCCAAGAAGGACCTAAATCCATGACAGCTCTCATTGCTCTAATGACTCGCTTTTGCGCGGGAGAAGACAGCTGGCTCGCTCATAGAAGCAATAGCGCCAGCAACCAGGGCACCTCCGAAATCCGAGACGCCAACGGCAAGCCACGAGAAAGCAAAAACAATAGTCACAATGACAATGAAAGATCAGGCGACACAGTGGTCAACGTCGGATTCAGCAACCCCAAGCCCGGTCAGTGGAAGAAGCCATCCAAGGCGAATCGAGATGAACCATCCAACCTGGACAGGATATTGGACCGACCCTGCCAGATTCATGGCCACCCCGATAAACCAGCTAATCATACCAACAGAAACTGCTGGGTCTTTAAACATGCCGGCAAGCTCAACGCCGAACATAAGGGAAGGAAGCCGCCAAGCGACAGGGATGACGGAAAGGTTCACCAACGAAAAACCAGGAATCTGAAGCAGCCTCCACCCGAGGATCAACTACCCCTAGAACGGAAATAGCAAACCGGTTTCCGCCGCCCACTTCGTACACCTACAAAGTTTGTACTGCGCGTACATCATTATGCACTCAAGGTACCATGGGCATCGGCAGAAGCACAATACGAACAAGCCTGCGAGCACTCCAGGAACTTTTTTCTACATATAATCATTTATTTTCTTTTTATTTCTTCTTTCGATACCCTTTAAAAATAGGCGACGAATAGGATAAAAGTCGGAAACTGGCTCTATCGGAGTCCGGATCCCTGCACTTACCTAAGGGGCTACGTCCATCAAGGATTCCCCCCATCAAGGAATGGCGACGTAGACGTGCGACATGAGGTCCAAAATAACTTTTTCTAGACCACACTCTCTACTTTTCGAGCCTGTACTATGCCTGTTCCTCCGCCTCCAACCCCGAGCATGTCAAATCGCCGGGGGGATGGCTTTTATATACATATATCATAAATAATCATCGGCATATCACTCAGTTACCAGTAAACAATATCTGAACTAATCATTCGTATGGTTTTCCCGACAAATATGGCTCCTACGATTATTTCACAGAAATGCCTTGGCCTAAGCTGCCAAGGGCTCGGTGTGGGAACAAATGAGTTGCCAGTAAAAGTCCGAACAACTCCATAGCATACTTCGGCATCGCAAGTTTGGTCTTATATGCATCAGCTCCGAATCATTGTCTTGGGTCAATAGTTGGGTTGCCCGGCTCCTGTGCTTGCTACCCTACGTTTCGCTCTATCGGCTAGGGTAGTAAAGGGAGAACTACTGCGATTGTGCCCTGGTCTAAACCGGACGAGCACCTCAGTAGAGAAAGCCGAAACTGACTGTCATGATGCGGCATGAGCTAGTCAACCACTTGACGACTTATTGGAATCTTTCGCGATTCTTCGTGTCACACGAGGGTCTTTTTCAGATCAAAATGTAAGGCACCATACGCCGCATACATACGAGTTCGCCTTCACCATCGTGCCGAGCTGGTCTTACCTTAAGTCACCTCCGCCTGCCTCAGCCGCTGCCTTGAGCCAGCCTTCCTGTCTGAGAAAGATGGGACAGAAGAAGAGCTGCAGGTTGTTTCAGACAAAATCTAACACATAGGTGGACCAAAGGGGATCAGCACAACCGTATACACTTTTGGGGACGAATAATGAGTGGAGAATCACCCATCTGCCAAAGGCATCAGTTCCTGGGTCAAAAATCATAAGACAATTGTTCATTACAAATGAGGCGTTATATTACGGGTACGGAGCACACGCTAGCAACGTTCTGCACTGGCGTTTCGTCCGTGTGATACCACCCGGTGAATGAACATGCACAAGTCGTCATCCCTGTGGCCTAGTTTACATCAACTCGTTGGGACCGTGCCTGACTCGCCATCCGCGCGGCTTCCCGCGCCTGCGTTTGACTCGCCCATCCGCACCGGCTTACAGCGCGATGGCCGATTCCTCAGTTGTCTGGGCGAAACAGGTGATATCCATCCAAGTTTATTTTATTAAACATATTGTTTTCATCAAAAAACAATTACTTTGGTATGTATATTTTAATGTGCAGCAAAGGTGGTGCCATGTTGTGCCTATGAAGTGTACGTCAGCACCATCACGCACCCGCGTCTACGCCCGCTTACTGATGGAACAAGTGTGCGCAAGTCGTCGCATGTGCAGCTTAATCTACATCAACCCGTCGGAGCCGCGTTGAGCCGCCCTTGCCGTTTTGAGCCACCGGGGTTATATTAAGTCGCTGGTTTGCCTGAGCCGCCGGAGCTATATTGAGCCGCTGGTCTGCCTGAGCCACCTTTGTCGCGATAAACGGATCATCCGTCGTCCAAACAAATCAGGTGATATCCATCCAAATTTGATTTATTAGCACATGTTGTTTTTGTCAAAAACAAGTTTATCTTTGCCTTGGTCTGCAATATTGTTTATGCAGGGCGACAAAAAGTGATATTATACCGCGGAGATGAAGGCACGCCAACATCTTTCAGCCCAGGTGGTCGTCGTTATTCAACGAACAACCGCACCGGCTTACAGCGTCGTGGCCGTCTCTCGCGACCGCACCGGTTTACAACACCACTGCTGACTCTCCCGTCCACACCGGTTTAAAACGCCGCGGCTGAAAAATTTGTCAGCACCGCGGCCGACTCGGCCGCGATTGTTTTCAGTTTCACCACGGTGATCATCAACTCCGCGGTGATAATTGCTGACCTGACGCATCAGGTGAAACCCATCCAGCATATTTTTATAAATTATATATTGCTTTCTTTAAAGAGCAATTACTTCGGTTTGCAAGTTGTCCCATGCAGGATTCAAACCGGTCTATATCACGGTTAATTATGAAGAATCTCAAGCCAACTCCTCAAGTCGCCTTGAGACTCGGAGGCTACAATGATATTACTCAGCAAAGGTTGCCGGATTTTCAGTGAAGTCAAGAACCCCAGGATGCTGGAGGGAAAGATAACCCGGTCCCGGAGGCTACTACCATATGGATGAAAATTTAAGGGCCGTCAGAAAATTTCCAGTTCAAAATGAAGAATGCCGGTTTAAAATCCGGTTAAAGGGAAATCTGTTCTCCCATGAAGCTTTGAAGCTCTCAAATCCGGTTTAAGAATTTTCGGTTCAAAAAGGAATTAACTTCTCACAAGTTTGAGTTGAAAGGCTGTCAGAAAATTTCCGGTTGAAAATGAAGATTCCGGTTTACAATCCGGTTCAAGGGAAAGATATCTCCCACAAAACTTTGAAGCTCTCAATATCTGGTTCAAATCTCGGTTCAAGAAGAATTTATCTCTTGCAAAAATTTAAAGGTGGCCGAAGAGGACCTGCTGCCATGATGCGCGGTTCAAACATGGGTATCCTGCCTTATTGGCTTATCATATTATTGATCACTTGGGGGCTTGGTCGTATCTGAACCATAGCTACACCTCTTGATCGGCGCAATGCCACAACATCACTTAGGGGCTTGGTCGTATCCGAACCATAGCTACACCTCTTGATCGGCGTAATGCCACAGCATCACTTGCGGGCTTGGTCGTATCCGAACCATAGTCACACCTCTTGATCGGCTCAAAGCCAAGTCAATCCGGGGCCAAAGTGAGTGTTGTAAAACAACAATTCAAACATAGGCACCCACTGAGCATAGCTCAAAACGTTACTTGGGGATTCTTTGCTATCAAAATGAACTTAGAATCTACACTTGTAATGGGCTATCAAGCCATGGCTTGGAAGCCTAGTGTATACACCTAAAACCCCGTGTTATCCTTCCTCTTTAAGTAAGTCACTCCGTCCAGGTAAACCTGGTATGACCCGTCGAACGTTTCACAAGTCAATCCCATGGACCCTAAACTTGTTAAAGTTAAATCAGTGATTGGTTAAAGATTGAGGTCCATCTTAAAAAGGCTTTGCAGAATGGTTTAACTCAGCGGCCTGGCAGCCCATGAAAAGCCTCGATTTAGGGCCTGGCAGCCCATGAAAAGCCTTGCATATTTCTGTTGTTTTTGCTGTTTTCATGATAAGGGATTTATAAACATTTTTCTGAAAAACCGGTGTTCATTATAAACCGGCATGACTTTCAGCGATTCGTTGTTAGTACATGATCAGATTCTAAACTGGTAGAGCATTGCTCCGGAATGGTCTTGACTAGATGTCACCAACCTTATACGAACAAATCAACGGCTTTTTAGCCCAATATGATTTCTACATGAACCAGGAAGAGGGCCAAGAGTTATCAGCACTCCGGATTGATGTTTTTACCTCTACCATACAATCAGTTGGTCAGCCAACGAGGATGCTTTTTAGTTTTCATATGCAGGAACATAAAGGATTAATCATACATGAATTCCAAAAGTGGAGCAAGTTGTCAGTACACTATCAAATCATAATCCGGAGACTATCAGCCCGGTCTGGTTTCGACTATAAGTCGCCAGAATTGAATATGGATAAACCGGTGTTTATCACAACCCAGAACAGTTTTATCATAAACCGACACAATATGGGAGGAATTATCAGTACTCAAAATTTGGGTTATCACCCTTACTACAAAAAATTGGTAAACCAATGATGTGATTCAATGTCACAGAAACAGGTTGAATAAAGCATGATTATAAATCATCGGCGTTTATTAACCCGGCTTGGCTTTCAACTACAAGTTGTCAATACATGATCAAGTTATAATCCGACGCTTATTAACCTGGTCTGGCTTTCGACTATAAGTCGCCAGTATATATTTGGATTACGCCATTGGAATCACGCGCTCATAAATCATTGAATTACATTATTCAAATCTTCAAATAGCCAACATGGCTGGATTTTATTATGGTTATCAGTAACCAGTGTTATGATTAAGGTTTTCAAAGTCGCTTTAGCGCAATGGATATTATATTATCAAAGTATATGATTTATTCTACAATTTAAGGAATAGTCCCGAGGCATTGCAGGCTTACGACCCGGCACTTGGGGGCTACATTATTCAAATTGAGATTATGTCAAATATGCAAGTCTCATGTCGCTGCAAGCATGCACCATGACACTTTGGGGCTAATGCAAAGTCATTTTTATTGGCCTTATTGAAGACCCGACTCATCACATCATAATGAGCCGGCCCTTGGGGGCTACCAATCGCTCATGTAAACAATTCAACATACACAAGTCTTAGAACCATTATATTGAAAGGTCCATTGCTCAGTTGGTAAAGCACAAAGCTCTTAACCTTGTGGGCGTGGGTTCAAGCCCCATGATGGGGGTTACATTATATGATGTTCTTTTCAAAGAAGTATATATAAAGTACCAACTCAATATTATCTTACTGAGCCGGCCCTTGGGGGCTACACGTTGTTGTTCAAATTTATATGATCATATTTATAAAGTCCCTGCTCATTATTGCATAATGACCCGGCACTTGGGGGCTACATATATGGAGTATTCAGTTTTTACTAGTGACTGAGATGAACAACATGGATTTCTTCAAAGTGGCAGTAATTATATGGAAACAAGTCTTAAGCCATCACTTTGTTCTGCTCAAGGCTTGGGGGCTACAGGTAATATGGATATAAGGGAGAAAAATCTTCAAATTCTCAGTTCTGAGCAAACCATATTGACCCGGTGTCTGCAACAATTATGATCCGGTGTAGGTAACAATTATGACTCAGTGCCATCCATATTTACAAACCGGCAATTTTGGTAATATTAAACCGGCAAGTTTTACATCTTCAAACGGGCTGAATATCAGATGAGTATTTCAAGACCAATATTTATTAAGCCGACACTTTGGAAGCCGACTCAAGTGGATTATTCTTCACAATATTTCTCTGTGAGAAACCAATGTCAGCAAATTGAGTATGAAGCTGGCTTATTGACCTGGATTTTCTAGAAGAAGGAAATGACAAGGAATTAAAGATGATCAGGATCAGTTTAACATGGATAAATCCAAATTAAACTGGGGGTTAATGTCGGGGATATACCCCGTGGTGTAAACCGGCAGGAAGTATAAACCGGCCGAACTTGGCAGTTTATTTGAAGACCCCGCTAACACTTGGCGATTTAGTGGCGACCCGCCCTGACCTGGCGGTTTACAAGCAACCCGCCTGGTCATTATGACTCACTCGTGACCCGGCGGGTGGGTCAGATGGATGACAAGGCCCAAGGCCCAGAAGGCCAGTTCATACTATGGTGGGACGGTTTAAGAGGAAAGGCGTGAGGAATATTTCCCTTACAAGGAGTCAAGACCTGGACTTGTATCCGGTTTGTATTAGAAGATAGACTAGTCCTAATCCTAACAGGACTCCACATGTAACCCGCCCCTTCAAACATATATAAGGAGGGGCAGGGATCCCCAAAAGGGGACAAGATTCACAAGTTCCACAAGTTGGACAAGTTAGGTTTATACAATAGCTCTCGAGATAGAGAACACTTGTAACCGTGATCATCATCATCAATATCAATGAAGCAGGATGTAGGCTTTTACCTCCACCGCGAGGGGCCGAACCTAGGTAAAACATCGCGTCTCTCATCCCGCTCAACCCCTCTCAAGCTACCACATAGATGCGTTGGCCTCGCGACTAAGTCCTCACACTAGGACATCTGCCGTGAAAAATCTACGACACCTGGTATTAGACACAATAATTGACGGATACCACTTTGCACGAGTCCTAATGGACGGTGGCAGCAGTTTAAACCTGATATACCAGGATACAATCCGCGAAATGGGGATAGACCCAACGAAAATTTGCCATTGCAACACTACCTTTAAAGGAGTAACGCCAGGCCCAGGGGCTCACTGCACGGGCTCCCTGCTACTAAAGGTTATATTCGGCTTCCCCGATAACTCCCGTAGCGAACATTTAACCTTCCACATTGCTCCGTTCCAATGTGGTTATCAAGCACTACTTGGACGCGAAGCTTTTGCTCGCTTTAATGCAATACCACATTATGCTTCCCTGACGCTCAAGATGCCCGGTCCACGTGGCATCATTACAGTGAACGGAAGTATTAAGCGATCCTTGCACGCCGAAGAGAATGCGAGTGCCTTGGTAGCGGCACACTAAAAACGGCCTCACCAACTAAAGCATTTGATAGGTCGTCAAGACCACGAACGCGGTTAGATGATTTCAGCGCTGCTATATGTAATTTATACCGGATTGATGACCACACCCCTATTACAAATACAAGGGGCTCAAACGCGCGCAGACAAGTGGCAATTTCTACTCATTTCTAGTTATACATGGTTTCTTTAAAAAACCACCTTTTTGCACGACAACTTTTTCACCTAAGTTCCTCTGTTTTACAGATGACCATCGTGCTACACCCATCCAGGATACGGCACAACGGAGACATAGGCGCAGACGTGCAGCAGGGACCCGCTCCAAGGATTCTTTTTAGATTAAGATCCTGCGTAAACCTTTTTTACTGTCTCTTGTTGATACACATCCACCGAATTCTCAGCACAATTGAGAAGGATGCTAACGTCTTGGCATGTGGCCACGTCAGAATAATGCATGTACCTAGACACAAGGGGCTTCTTACAAAGGGCACTATTTAGGCCTGGTTTATACCATAAAGACCGAATACCTTAGGGAGTGATCGGCGTCGCGAGTTTGGCCTTATATGCATCAGCTCCGAATCATTGTCTTTGGTCAAATGTTGGGTTTGCCCGGCTCCTGTGTTTTGGTGCCTTACGTTCCGCTTTATCGGCTAAGGAAGCACCAGGAGAACTACTGCGATTGTGCCCTGGTTCATCCGGACGAGCACCTCAGTAGAGAAAGCCGAAAACTGACTGTCATGATATAGCGTGAGACTGGTCAACCACTCGATGACCTATCGGAATGTTAGAATTCCTCCGCCTTAACGAAGGGCCGTTCTCCGGCCAGGCATGTACGCACCCCGAGATTGGGAGAGTGCGGAGCCACCAGAGGCTATCTAGTAGCCCCACTATCAAACTCCTATGGCTAAGTGAAAGTGTTAAAGCATTATAGTCCGGTTGCCTCGTTCGCTGCGCTATCACCTCCTTAATAGGACCAAGACATTGGGTTAAGTGTGAACATGCGTTTTTTGCGAGCACCTCCGCATTATATGCGTGGGGGTTGAAGCCGACGACTACAATCTTTCAGGTTATACACATGTATACATAAACGGCCGCACAGGAGGCATCATACTACTTTCAGGCAAAAGTATAAACACAACTTTATAAAATTTCATAAAAACATTGTGTTTACAATGAGAACACATATCACTCAAACATAATATTCTTCGAGCATTGGGCCTCTATCAAACGAGAACCCTCGAGAACCTCCTCGAAATAGTGCTCGACAGCCACTCGGCCTATGGCCGAACCCTGCGCTGCAACAGTGGTAGCATCCATCTCCGCCCAGTATGCTTTAACACGGGCAAGGGCCATCCGCGAGCCTTCTATGCACGCCGACCTCTTCATCGCATTAATGCACGACACCACACCAAGGAACTGCTGCACTAAGCTGAAATAGTGTTGGGCTTTGGCTTTTCCGGCCATAGTTGATCCACCACAAACCTCATGGCGAGTCCGTACAACCTATTTAGTTCGGCCCATTCGGCTAGCTGATCAGTCAATGGAAGCGAACGCTCTGGAACATTGAATTGCGACCAGAACAGCTTGTCCACTTCATGGTCTATTTGACCTTGGAAGTATTTGGCCGCATCGGCAGCGCTCGCCGTCAAGTCCATATATGCATCTGCCGAACTCCACAGCCGATCCAGAGGGGCATACCATGGATCTCCGAACTTCCTCCGTAGCATGAAGGGCTTCTGAGGGAGTCCTGGATTAGGGGGTGTCCGGATAGCCAGACTATACCTTCGGCCGGACTCCTGGACTATGAAGATACAAGATTGAAGACTCCGTCCCGTGCCCGGAAGGGACTTTCCTTGGCGTGGAAGGCAAGCTTGGCGGTACAGATATGTAGACCTCCTACCATTGTAACCGACTCTGTGTAACCCTAGACCTCTCCGGTGTCTATATAAACCGGAGGGTTTTAGTCCGCAGGAACATACAATCATACCATAGGCTAGCTTCTAGGGTTTAGCCTCTCTGATCTCGCGGTAGATCTACTCTTGTACTAGCCATATCATCAGTATTAATCAAGTAGGACATAGGGTTTTACCTCCATCAAGAGGGCCCGAACCTGGGTAAAACATTGTGTCCCCTGCCTCCTGTTACCATCCGCCTGCACAATTCGGGACCCCCTACCCGAGATCCGCCGGTTTTGACACCGACATTGGTGCTTTCATTGAGAGTTCCTCTGTGCCGTCGCCATCAGGAAGGATGCCTCATCCTGTCTTTAAAGACGGCACCGTTGCTAAGGGAGCTTTGGCTGTCGGCCAAACTCTCTGGCTAGGTGGTTTCCTTATGACCGCCTGTTCGGCTGCTGCGCCGACGATGACCTCTCGGGTCATCGAAAGCAATCTTCACGTCAGCTCGGAATTCGCCGAGCAGTTAGATCCAATGGAGCTCTCTTCCCTAAACGAGCTCTTGGATCGCATCGCCGCCCTGGGAGTCACTACAGATTACTACCAGATTGGGCCTAAACCCGATCTAAGAGAGATTAACTCTCCCCAGGTTACCCATCACGTTGACGTGGTAGAGGGACAGTACGACGAGCCTTCATCTATCTTAAGGACTAGCTATGTCCAGATTCCCGATCCCTCCAAGCCAGATACCCGCGGAGGGGAGGACATCACTCAAGACCTGAACTTAAAGTCAGGCGACGGGATAGATTCATTGGACAAGATCCAAGAATCCAAACTTCCAAGTTCGGAAACTCCTTGGCCCCTGGGTCTCAGATTGGGTGAGGTTTCGGATTTGATTCCACCCACCCACCCATACATAAGCGATCTATCCCAAATTAGGCAAGAGCCCGAAGAAACAGTACATCATTACTGGGCCAGATTCCTCCTGGTTATGAACAGAATAAAGGACTGCCGCGAGGAAGACGCAATTTCATTCTTCTGCAATAATTGCACGGACAAGGGAATCCTCAACACCATAAGTCGCTGTGATATTACACGCTTCGCTGACTTGGCGTCCATAGTAGGAAAGTACTGTGCGATGGAAATCGCCTGGAAAACCGAAATAAAATTTTGGGACAATCCGGGCCTGAATACAAACCCAGTCCGAAATAAAAGGGTGCATCATCGCCAGACACCCGGGTTCAATACCAAAAAGCAAAAGCCCTCTACAGGGCACGGAACCGTACTGGAAGGATGGCTTAATGGACCCTGTAAAATTCACAGTGCAGAGGGCGCCACACCAACTCGCAGCCTTAGAGCATGTTGGATACTCCGGCAGGTGGCAAAAATTGGCGAAGATCTTTTAATTCCAGAAGCCACAGAAAGCCACCCCAGAGACACCAGTACGGTATTAACAGTCTTCAAGACTTTTGCATCAAATAATATGCGAAAAAGAACACTCCACAGCCTTGCCGAAGTCTACCAAGTAGCAACAATAAACCCATGGAGTGACACGGCTATTACTTTTAACGCCAGTGATGAACCTAAATTCCGAACAGCCCGAGCACCAGCCGCATTGGTCCTCAGTCCAACAGTGGATGGCTTTCGTCTTACCAAGGTACTCATGGATGGCGGCAGCGGATTGAACCTCATTTATGAGGAAACCCTTCAAAAAATGGAAATAGACTGCAACCACATTGAGCGAAGAAGCACAACCTTTAGAGGAATAATCCCCAGTCGGGAAGCGTGCTGTACAGGAAAAATCACACTAGATGTGGTGTTCGGCACGCCGGATAATTACAGGTCCGAAGAGGTCACGTTCCAAGTGGCCCCGTTCAGTAGCGGATATCACGCTCCGCTAGGGCGGGAAGCGTTTACAATCTTCCAAGCAATACCCCATTACGGGTACATGAAGCTCAAGATGCCCGGGCCTAATGGAATCATCACTCTCGCTAGTGATCCGGACATAGCACTTCGCGCCAAAAACAAGACAGCCGCACTGGCCCTCGAGGCGCTATCCGAAGCCCTAGCGGCTGAGGAACTGACTGCGCTGCGCTCCATGGTGAATAGGGACGATGTGATACTCGACAAAAGATCCAAGTCCACCTCCTTTAAACCGGCGGACGAAATAGTCAAATTCCAGGTCCATCCAACGGACCCCAATAAAACAGCTTCCATCGGGGCACAGTTAAACCCTGATGTAGACGCCGCACTGTGAGAGTTCCTATGAGAGAACTGGGACATTTTCGCCTGGCACCCTTCAGACATGCCAGGAATCCCATGCAGGCTGGCCGAACACAGCTTAAATATCCTAAAAGGATTCAAGCCAGTCAAACAGGCTCTTCGGCGTTTTTCCGAACCTAAGAGACAGACCATGGGAGAGGAACTAGCCAAGCTATTGGAGGCCGGATTCATCAAAGATATAATACACCCGGACTGGCTAGCAAACCTGGTGATGGTACCAAAGAAGGACAAATCCTGGCGCCGATGCGTTGATTTTAAAGACCTTAACAAGGCTTGCCCAAAGGAACCCTTCCCTCTCCCCCGCATCGATCAAATTATCGACGCTACCGCAGGACACGATTCGTTGTGTTTCCTCGACGCATACTCCGGCTACCATCAAATAAAGATGGCAGAGTCAGACCAAGCCACAACGGCATTCATCACACCATACGGCCCATTCTGCTTCAACACAATGCCCTTCAGGCTCAAAAACGCTGGCGCAACATATCAGCGCATGATTCAGACATGTCTGGCAAACCAGATTGGCAAAATAGTGGAGGCATACGTAGATGATGTGGTCGTTAAAACAAGACATGTCGAATCTCTAGTAGACGACTTGAGGCTAACATTCAATAACCTCCGAACATACGACATCAGGCTCAACCCGGAAAAATGCGTTTTCGGCGTTCCAGCCGGAAAGCTCTTGGGCTTCACTGTATCCGGTAGAGGAATTGAAGCAAATCCAGCCAAGATCCGAGCTCTGTCACAATTGGATATCCCGAAGGACCTCAAACAAATACAAAAATTAACCAGACGTGTGGCGGCTCTAAGCCACTGTATCTCCTGCTTGGGAGAAAAGGCCCTACCCCTTTACCGCCTCCTTTGGCGCACCGAACACTTCGAGTGGACGGATGCAACCACGGCCGGACTCGACGAAATAAAAGCCATCTTGGCAACAAACCCAGTCCTGGCCGCGCCAAACATTGGCGAACCAATGCTATTATACATTGCAGCAACCCATCAGGTCGTAAGCGCAGTGCTCGTCGTCGAACGAGAAACGGATGGACACAAATTCCCCCTTCAAAATCCGGTCTACTCTGTGTCCACTGTCCTTACTCCGTGCTAGTCACGGTACCTGCATTATCGAAAGATTGCGTACGCGGTATTTATGGCATCCCGGAAGCTGCGACACTACTTTCAAGAGTGTTCAATAACAGTAGCCTCGGAAGTGCCACTTAACGATATTATAAACAACTGCGACGTGATGGGCCGGATTGCAAAATGGGCCATTGAGCTCCTCCCGTTCGACATAACTTACAAGCCACAGCGAGCTATCAAGTCACAAGTTTTGGCCGACTTCATCGCAGAATGGACGGAGGCCGAACTCCCTAAAGAGTACAACACATATTCAAACTGGGTCATGCACTTCGACGGCTCCAAAATGTTGGCCGGTCTAGGGGCTGGCATTGTTTTGACGTCCCCCACAGGAGACACAGTTCAATACGTACTCCAGAAAATGTACACAGACTCCAACAATGCAGCTGAATATGAGGCCCTTTTACATGGTCTCCGGATGGCGGTATCCATGGGCATTCAACGCCTAGAGGTGCACGGGGACTCGAACCTCGCAATATCCCAAATAAATGGAGACTTTGATGCGAAGGATCCAAAAATGGTAGCTTATCGCAACGCCGTCCTAAAAATGCCAGCTCGGTTTGAAGGGCTCGAATTTCACCATATAGCCCGGGAAAAATTCAGGCGGTAGATGTCCTGGCACGCATCGGCGCAAAACGCGATGTAGTCCCCCCCAACATCTTCTTGGAAAGCCTGTTCAAGCCATCCGTAGTATGGGAAGGGGAACCCGACAATAACAGCCCAGACCCAACCGCACTGCCCGACACCGAACACTCTGACATAATTGGAGGCTCTGCCAATGAAATAACACCTTCAGCCCACGTAATAATGGCCGTCATCGCCCCGTGGACAGAACCATTCCTCGCCTACCTTACTAGGCAGGAACTCCCCGAGGACCAAAATGAGGCACGTTGCATAGTGCGGCGATCTAAAGCCTTAAAGTCCATGAGGGAGAGCTTTATAAGAAAAGCACTACTAGAGTCCTTCAAAGGTGCATCTTCGAAGAGGAAGGGCGGAACCTCCTGGCTGAAATTCATGCCGTACTAGGCGGTCATCACGCTGCAGCTCGGTCCCTTGTAAGCAAGGCCTTCCGTACAGGCTTTTATTGGCCGACGGCCCAGTCAGATGCCCAGGACTTAGTCCAACGATGCATCGGTTGCCAGCTTTTTGCAAACCAAAGCCATATGCCACCCACCACCCTCCAAACTATCCCCATCACTTGGCCCTTCGTGGTCTGGGGGCTTGACATGGTTGTACCCCTTAAAGGAGGAACCCACAAGAAAAAAATACTTACTGGTCATGGTGGATAAGTTCACCAAATGGATAGAAGCCAAGCCTGTTAAGACGGCCGAATCCGGACCGGTGATAGACTTTATATCCGGGGTTGTACACCGTTACGACGTCCCCCACAACATCATCACTGATAACGGCACGAACTTTACGGCCAACGAGGTAAAACTTTGGTGCAAAAACATGTGCATCAAGCTCGATTATGCTTCCGTCTATCACCCACAAACTAACGGCCAGGTCGAACGTGCAAATGGTCTTATCATGAGTGGCATCAAACCCAGATTTGCGGTCCCTTAAGGAATCTAATACGCACTGGGTAGAGGAGCTCGACTCCGTACTCTGGGGGCTGCGGACCACGCCGAATCGCACCACCAGATACACACCATTCTTCATGGTGTACGGCACAGAGGCAGTTTTGCCCTGCGACATAATTCATGACTCACCTCGAGTGCGCATGTACGAAGAAAGAGAAGCCGAGCTCGATCGGCAGGACATTTTGGATGCCTTGGAGGAAGAGCGTGACGTGGCAAAAGCCTGTTCCGCATTCTATCTACAGCAGGCTCAAAGATACCAAAGCAGAGAAGTACGGGCCAAAAATTACAGCGTTGGCGAATTAGTTCTACGCCTGCCGGACAAGAAAAAGGACAAACTCAAGCCCAAGTGGGAAGGTCCCTTCATAATTGACCAAGTCCTGACTGGTGGAGCGTACCGCCTGTGAGATGCATCGGATAACCGACTCGAGCCGAACCCATGGAACGCAGCCTGTCTCCGAAGATTCTATGCCTAGCGCCGGACTCTGTGTTCGTCTCCTTCCTCTGTCCATTTTTTATATACTTTCTGTCTTACATTTCTCTCCTTCTCCTCTCTCTCTTATAGCCTTTAAAGGCTCATAAAGTGACACGCTATCCGCGCTCATTAAACCTGGGGTCTTCTTTTAACAGAAGCTTATTTATACGGGCTTCATGCCCAACACATGTGTCACACTTCCGCATGTACCTTTTATTCACCATTATATGCATCGATATGACTTAAGTTTTGGCCAAGCTGGGTTGCCTAGCTCCTGTGCTTACCCCTACGTTCCCGATTGTTCGACTAGGTGGTAAAGGGAGCACCTCTGCGATTGTTACTGCCGGGTCAGCCGGATGTGTACCTCAGACTGGGTGAAGCCGAAAGCTAGCGTTCTTAAGGGAATATTCGGTCGCTGTACTAAAGATGATCTTTTTCACTTATTTATATATACGCCCAGATGTTTTTCCTGCGTCTCTTTTCGCAGAATGGACTGGCACTTTAGGGCATGCCTCCCAGGGAAAGGAACCCCTAACGGAACTATTCTCCCTGGAAGATGTTTCTTACTAACCATGTAATATAACATAACTAGTTGGGCACTTGTCTGTTCAAGCACTAATGACCCCTACGCCTGGTCTCCATTCATACCCTAGTTCTTATATAACCGCGAGGGTATTCGGACACACTCTGGACCGTCAGGTCCCGAGGTTGAAGCGAAAATCTCGGCCATGACAAACGATCTACAATCCGGCTAGAAGGCATTACACATGTCAATTAAAATTACATAGTCAATCTGACTGATTGTATTCCTCTTCAATACCATCTAACAGGCTGTCTAGCTTACAGTCCTGTTGGGAATACTTTGCGGTCAATTCTACTTGGCCGTATACTAAGCTCACAGGGATCTCCTTCCCATCGGGCCCCATGGGTCCGACCTCGGCCATGTGGTTTGGGTCAGCCTTCGTGTACCACGTCTTCACCATGGCCCAGGCCTCCCCGGCACCTTGACGGCAGGCCGGCATCTTCCACAATCGGAAGCGCCGCTGTGCTCCCTTCAGCTTCTCTACAAGCTCTCCAAGGCCTTCGGGCATGGAGACGGATGGCCACAAGGCCTGTGCGACGCCTTGCATCACCTGCCGAACTCGCTCGTGCAGTTGTGAGAGCTCGGGAAGAAGGTCACCGTAGAACCGGGAATTTCCTCTGCAGGACGACCTGTTAGCATACCTATAGAGATTACTCTGTTAGTCGACTTCCTCGCTGAACTCTTTTTTCAAAGTTCGTTTAAGCACTTACTAAATATGCCGCGTCGAAGCCGCTGATTCTCCTTAACAGAGTCCAACAGCTGGGCACGAACATCCTTCAGTTCAACGCCTAGCTTGGTGTTGGCATCTTGGAGATCGTTCTTCTCCCGCCTCACCTTTGTCAGCACACTCTCACCAGCCTTCAGCTGGCGTAGGAGTTGTTGCTTTTCCGGATTTAATTCGGCACCATCTGCAATTTCATTTGTCAGATTTGCACCCACGCCGCACTTCGCAAAATACTTATCTTTCGAAGCGTATATTACCAGAGGGGGTCTCCTTGGGCTCCCCTGCCGCGGCTAGTGCGGCCTCAAGTTGGGCTTTGCACTCTTCCAGCTCCTGGGACAGTAGGGTATTCTTTTATGTAAGAACCTGCATAACAAATGATCCTTAAGTCAGTTATTCTAACTGTTTCAAGTCTCGGGGGCTACTGGTATATATATATAATTACCAAAATTTTCTTACCCGTATGTCTTTTACATATTGCTCCGTGGCTCTGGCTAGACCATTTTGAGCGGCACAGAGGTACGCATCTCCCGAATTGAAGGCATCCAATGCCTCTTGGGAGAAACAAGCATCGCGAAGAACTGTCCGACGACGCCTGTGGTTCATGGCACTCTCCACCTCGGAATTGGTGGCAGACAACCTGTCCGCATCCTCTGTCGGAGGAGCGTCCGATGCGCGCCTTGTGTTCGCCTCCGCTTCCGGACCAGGCTTTGGAGCCTGGCTGGTGGAGGCGCGATTGGCAACCTCTCCGGACATAGTCCGGCGAGGTCTCTTCGTCCTGAAGAAAGCACGAGCGTTAATATGCCTTGAAGGAATAACACCTGGAAATAAGATGGCGCGCTATACCTTTGCGCCGGCGTCTCAGTCCGGACCGCACTTCTTTTCAGCCCGCGGGGCCTTGCCGCCCCTTGTTGGCTAGTCGCCGCAGGCTCGGCCTCCCGTCTCAAGGACCTCCCCTGCAAAACACGGTTGTCATACGGCAATGGAAAACACACGAGGATAGATCCCTTTTCAAAGTGCTGTGACTTCGGTCTCAGTTACCTGTGAGGCTGGGAGTAGCCTGTGTAATCGGCCGTAATGGCCACCAAGGCGTTGTCCTTTCTCAATTGATGAAACACCCCATCAATCAGCTCCACAGATAAGTCCGGATCCTCTTGAGAGGCCGGGTCGAGGGACCGTCCCGGATCCTCGGGTTGTGGAGGAGGGCTGTTTATTTCTTTAACAGCCTAGCGCAGTTCCTGCATTGAAGTCGTTAGACTGAATATTTAACGATGGGAATATAAAACGGATGGGCAAGTAAAAGTGTCTACTTACCCAACTTGGGGGATTGTACATAGAAAATCCACCCTGTGGGTTGACGCGGAGAAATTCCTCCTCTTCTCCCTTGTACAAAGCGGACAAGATCTTTATTAGAGCGGCAGCCGAATCCGGCCCCTTATGGCCGTGGCGGGTGGTGTCGTCCTCCCCGTTGAAGTCCCACATGGGGTGGCCTCTATACTGAAGCAGCTGCACCCCTCGCATGATGCATGCGGCCATGACCCCAATCATGGTTAGTCCGGAATGGGCTAACAATCTTATTCGTCCCATCAGGTAAAGAACGTCCTTGTCGCTTTCCCTCCGAGGGCTCTGTGGATGCCAGCTTAGGCGCTTCTTTAGGGGAGCACTGTCGAACTCAGGGAGGCCGATCCAGACAGGATCTGGCAGCGGGACGTCCTCTATATAAAACCATTCCGAAGGCCAGTCCTCGGACGCCTTCTTTGGGGTTCCGGATAGATATCCGGTCCCGGCGATGCGCCACACTTCGGCTCCGCCCACTTGATATATTGACCCCTTCTGAGAATGGGGCACAAGGCAGAATAGCCTTTTCCACAGCGCGAAATGAGCCTCGCAGCCCAAAAACAGCTCGCAAAGGGCTACGAAGCCCGCGATATGCAATATGGAGGCAGGCGTGAGGTTGTGCAGCTGGAGGCCATAGAACTCCAGGAGCCCCCGGAGAAACGAATGAATTGGAAATCCGAGCCCTCTTATTAAGTAAGGGACAAGGCATACCCGCTCTCCTTTGGAGGGATTGGGGGCGCTCTCTGCTTGCTCTCCGCCATTATAGGTGGCAAGTCCGGCTCAAACCGGGACCATATAGACCGGGGGGAGAAATCCCTTGGTCTGGAGCGTCACTAGCTCGCTGTGCAGGATGGAGCATCTCTCCCAATCTCCAGGCTGAGGGCTGGAAGGACGAGAGGAGGAGCTGCGGCGACCGGCCATGATAGAATGGACCTCTGTCGGATACGCTCTGATGAATACTCGTGGAGGGGAGAAGGTGTGGTTTGGATCTAAATCCTCGTCCCCTTAAATAGGTGGCTCATTCACGCGGCTAGGGGTGTAAATGTAAAAACACCCTGACTTTTCGTATTCGTTTGACACATGGAAGACGGCCATTATTGGGCGTAGAAGCCAAGGAGCGCTACATTTACAAGAAACCGGACATTATTCAACAGGTACATGGAATTTGGAGGAGAACCCGCCTTGCAATGCCAAAGACAATTTGCGCGCCGGACTCGTCGTCATTGAAGCCTGGTTCGGGGGCTACTGAGGGAGTCCTGGATTAGGGGGTGTCCGGATAGCCGGATATGTAGATCTCCTACCATTGTAACCGACTCTGTGTAAACCTAGACCTCTCCGGTGTCTATATAAACCGGAGGGTTTTAGTCCGCAGGAACATACAATCATACCATAGGCTAGCTTCTAGTGTTTAGCCTCTCTGATCTCGCGGTAGATCTACTCTTGTACTACCGATATCATCAATATTAATCAAGCAGGACGTAGGGTTTTACTTCCATCAAGAGGGCCCGAACCTGGGTAAAACATTGTGTCCCCTGCCTCCTGTTACCATCCGCGTAGACGCACAGTTCGGGACCCCCTACCCGAGATCCGCCGGTTTTGACACCGACAGCTTCCCAGCCGCAATATCCCCGGCTTCCTGCAGCTCCTCCTTCTTCGCTCTCATAGCAGAGCAGGTGTGTTTGTCCGCCATCATGGCCTTCTCAAGATCCGTTGCCTTCGCTCGGTTTTCTTTTACATGGAGCCGGCAACGGTCGGCACTGTCTTTTAATTCTACGGCCATCTTGGCCATCTTCTCTTTGCTCTCGCAATGTGCGGCCTTCTCGGCTTTCAACTCTTCAGCCGCCTTCAAAGCAGCCGCATTACTAATCCTCGCTTGTTCCTTGGCTCGGGCAAGTTCTGCCCGCTAGGTTTCCACGGTGGCAGCTCCATTTGCAGTCACAACATATTAAAGATATTGGCATCATGCTGCTCTTACTATGTGGCGTTCACCAGATAATAACACTTACCCTGTGCCTCGTCAAGCCTCTTGTTAACAAGCTCGATGTCAGCGTCTGCCGCATCCAGTTGCCGTTTTAATTCGGCAAACTCACTAGTCCGGCTAGCGACCGGAGCTTCCACCACCTGCACATAAAGGCAGTTTGGTTATTGCCTGGGACTATGATCCTCTATTCGCCGCCGTTCTCGACGACAACCAGAGTCTCAGGGGATACTATCTACACAGGGCACACCTAACATGTGCGGTACTATCACATATTATCTCACGTACCTCAAAGCCTGTCAGTAGACTCATAAAGGCTTCATGTAATCCACTTTCGGTGGACGAAATTCTCTCCATCACCGTACCCATCAGCGTACGGTGTTCTTCTGAGATGGCCGCTCACCCCACCAGCTCCCTCAGAATGTCCGACCGCATACCAGACGGTGCCGGACTCTTTTGTTTGCTCTCTTCAGGAGCCGGACGCTGGGGACTTCGGGGGTCTATGGGATTTTCTTCTGGCCTCACCGGATCCGGAGAGGCCCTCCGTGACGACACTTCGGGGACGCCCGGTTCTTGAGCGGAGGAGTCCGGGGGAGGCGTTTCGCTCTCCATCATCTCCAGAAGAAGATCCCCCGAAGACGAGCTCAGCTAAGAGGGGCTAAGGCCCGAAGTGCAAGATATATGCAGCGGTTATTTTCTCCGAAGAAAGATGGTATACCTGCACTATTAAAGTATTTCTTGGATCACTTATGACTCGTTGGAGGGCTGATCCCCCCGCGGACTTTGTGCGGTAAGAGCACCCCCCGAGGCAGGACCCTCTGTTGGAGACTTCTTCTCCCGTTTGGAGGCCTCGGCTTCCGGATCCTCGGAAGCAGTCCTCTTCCTCCCCCGGTTATCCTCCTTCATGGAGGCGCTCATTCCCTCGGTTGGAACTGGCAGCGATGGGGGCCCGCTTCCGCCCATATTATTCCCCCCTGTATCTTCCTTCGAGGGCTCCGGGCAAGGTGCGAGCTCGAGCATCTTTTCCAAAACCGGATTTTCCAAACCCTCAGGGAGGGGGGCCGGACACCGAATCATCTTCGCCTTTATTAGCAGGTCCTGGTCAAAGAGCGATCTCTCAGAAATAACTTCATGAATAAAAGACGGTGTGTTCGGCTAGAGGATTTCTTACTTGTTCGGCAGCGCGGTTACTGCTCAGGCCCACGTCGTCGGTAGTATCCGGACACTCTATTTAAGGTCCGAAGAATGACTTGTACATCTGCTCGTGCGTCAGGCCGAGGAAACTTTGAATGGCACGCGGCCCTTCTGGGTTGAACTCCCATAAGCGAAGGGGCCGACGTTTGCAAGGCTGGACTCGACGAACCAGCATAACTTGCATTAGCACAACCAAATTAAAATCTCCCTCGAAGAGATCTTGAATGCGGCTTTGCAGTATGGGCACGTCCTTGGCTGGACCCCAGCTCAGACCTCTGCTAATCCATGACATCAGTTGTGGTGGGGGGCCCGACCGGAAAGCGGGGGCAGCCGCCCACTTGGCACTTCTGGGAGCCGTGACGTAAAACCACTCCCGTTGCCATAATTCGGACACCTCTGGAAAGGAACCTTTCGGCCACGGAGCTCCTGCCATCTTGCCTATTGATGCGCCTCCGCATGCTGCATGTTGCCCCTCGATCATCTTCAGCTTCACTTCAAAGGTCTTGAGCCACAGGCCGAAGTGAGGGGTAATGTGGAGGAAGGCCTCACACACGACAATAAATGTCGAGATGTGGAGAAAGGAGTCCGGAGCTAGATCGTGGAAATGTAGCCCGTAATAGAACATCAAACCCCTGACGAAGGGATCCAGAGTGAGGCCTAGGCCTCGGAGGAAGTGGGAGACGAACATGACGCTCTCGTTGGGTTCGGGAGTAGGGACGACCTGACCTCGAGCAGGCAGCCAATGCGAAACCTTGGCGGTCAGGTATCTGGCCTCCCTCAACTGCTTGATATCCTCTTCCGTGACGGAGGAGGGCATCCACCGGCCTTGAAGACTAGATCCGGACATGATTGAAGATCCGGAGCACCTGACCTGGGCTTTGGGTGTTAGAACTCGAGGCAGGGGAGGGGTTCAATTGAGCATGGGAGGGAGAAAGCGAAAACCTTGTCCCTTTATAAAGAGGGTGAATATCAAGCGTCCTCTCCGTAGCCGTTTGGGACTTGCCTATAATCTAGGAGTCGTAGACACGGTTGGGTTACCCACGACCGTATTAATGAGAATCCCGTAATTGGGGGAACACGATTGTAACGCCCTTGATGCGGCTATAGCTCCCATGTGTCGAGGCATGACTTAGAGGCATAACCGCATTGAAAGCAATGTCGCAAGTTAGGCAATCTTCACAACATCCCATGTAATATAGATAATAAAAGGGGAGATACATAGTTGGCTTACACTCGCCACGTCAATCAAAGTACATAAATAGCATTACAACATTCAAACACTCATGGCCCGACTACAGCGCCAAAATAAAAGAACAACCCAACATGCGACACGGTCCCGATCACCCCAACTGGGCACCACTACTGATCATCAGGGAAAGACACGTAGTATCGGTGTGAGTCCTCGTCGAACTCCCACTTGAGCTCAAGCGCGTCATCTGGAGCGGAATCATCAGGCCCTGCATCTGGTTTGGAAGTAATCTGTGAGCCACAGGGAATCACCAATCTCGCACCCTCGCGGTCAAGACTATTTAAGCTTAAAAGGTAAGGCAAAGGAAAATATGTGGAGCTGCAGCAAGCGACTAGCATATATGGTGGCTATCCTGTTCGCAAAAGAGAGCGAGAAGAGAGGTCAAAGCGCGAGTGAGTAACTAGAGGTCATCCTGCGGCAAGCATTACTCCAACACCGTGTTCACTTCCCGGACTCCGCCGAGAAGAGACCATCATGGTAACTCACACAGTTGATTCATTTTAATTAAGTTAAGGTTCAAGTTATCTACAACCAGACATTAACAAATTCCCATCTGCCCATAACCACGGGCACGGCTTTCGAAAGTTCAAATCCCTGCAGGGGAGTACCAACTTAGCCCATGACAAGCTCTCACGGTCAACGAAGGAATAGACCTCCTCCCGAGACCTTCCGATCAGGCTCGGTATCTCGGTTCTACAAGACAACTCCGACAATGGTAAAACAAGTCCAGCAACACCACCCGCTGTGCCGACAAATCCCGATAGGAGCTGCACATATCTCGTTCTCAGGGCACACCGGATAAGCTAAGCGTACGGGAGCCAACGTAACCCAAGTTGCCAAGGGACGGCCAAGCACGGTGCTCTAGGTTGGACCAACGCTCAGAGGAGCACTGGCCTGGGGGGTTTAAAATAAGATGACCCTTGAGTCCATGAAACCCAAGGGAAAAGGCTAGGTGGCAAATGGTAAAACCAAGGTTGGGCATTGCTGGAGGAGTTTTATTCAAGGCGGACTGTCAAGGGGTTCCCATTATAACCCAACCGCGTAAGGAACGCAAAATCCGGGAACATAACACCGATATGACGGAAACTAGGGCGGCAAGAGTGGAACAAAACACTAGGAGAGAGGCCGAGCCTTCCACCCTTTACCAAGTATATAGATGCATCAAGATAACAAGGCAATATAATGATATCCCAACAAGTAAATAATGTTCCAACAAGGAACGGTCTCCAATCTTCACCTGCAACTAGCAACGCTATAAGAGGGGCTGAGCAAAGCGGTAACATAGCCAATCAACGGTTTGCTAGGACATGGTGGGTTAGAGGTTTGACATGGCAAATAGGGAGGCATGATAAGCAAGTGGTAGGCATCGTAGCATAGGCATAGCAAAAGAGCAAGCATCTAGCAAAGCAAAGATAGTAGTGATTTCGAGGGTATGATCATCTTGCCTGCAAAGTTGTCAGAGTTGACTGGATCCTCGAAAGCAAACTCAACGGGCTCCTCGCTAGAGAACTCATCTCCCGGCTCTACCCAAACAAGACAAACAAGCAACAAGGACACAATCAACCACGTGCAAAGCTCAAACAACATGATGCAAACATGGTATGATATGCGGGATGCAATATGTGATGCATATGCATGATTTGACAAGGAATGAATGAACCTGGCCTCAACATGGAAATCCAAGTGTTCCACTAGAAAGTTGAGATGAAATCGCTTGAAAACGATATAAAGATCACCGGAATCGGAGTTACGGTTTGGAAATGGCAAGCAATTCAAATATGACACTGGCCTGCGATATATAGCAAGTAGCCATCTAAATGCAACAAGATGAACATGCTACAGCACCCAAACATGGCAACAAAATACATGGCAGGGATCCACTCATGATTCTTAACAAAAGACTAGCACTGAGCTATGGTCAATTCATCCATTAACAGGTCCAAACAAGCATGGCAAAAATGCATTTGGTAAACAGATTTCAGACTTAGTGAAATTAACACTTGTCTGGAATTTCAGATCAGATAGCACACTTTGGAGCATGAAAACTATATGCTGCAGGACCTGAACGTGGAAAAGTAAAGCATGGCATGGAGCTACTCAAAGAGCTTAACAAAAGTCCCTTAGTTACCTTGAGCCAAAAGGGATCATAAAATACATCTGCAAGCATGTGAACATGGCAAAAACATAATCAGATCACAGACTTAGTGAAAACTGGAGCATGCTGAAACAGATAACAAGTAGGCATGTTTACGAGCTCGATGCACTCACTACAGAGCATGTCATGACAATCTAAGCATACACCCATCAAGAATACACAAAATACAAGCTAGACATGGCAAGAACAATAACATAGCATGCACGGATCAACTACAACATCCTCAGCAAAATCGCTAACAAGTAGACAATCTGCCCAGATTCACGAAATGGCAAAAGTAGAGCTCGGTTGACTCAAGCTAGGGTGCTCCATAATTGCAAACAAAGACATGTATGGATAGAGCACTACAAGATTAATAAATCATCCTTACTGATCATCCTCAAAAGAGGCACGGATCACTAGCAAACAACATGAACATATGGCATAATGAGATAAACAGTCCAAGGACTTGGTGGAATTGCTAAGTCCCTGAAATCAGCATTTACGAATGCACCACTTTGCAAGCTTGTTCTAGTCACCACACACATCACAAAAATACATGGGTTGCACCTCTAGATAGATGGCAAAACATATAACTAAACTCATGTAGAGCTCAGGGGCATATCATGCACACATTAATCATGGCAAAAATGACAAATATCTAAATGGAGCAGCAGATCTGATAATTATCTCAAATAGCACTCTTCCAACAGCATTTCGGGCATCAAGATGAACTCAAATGAAAATGATGCAATGAGATGAAATGATGTGCTCTCTGAGGTGAACATTTTGATATGCTATATGCCCAAAACGGAGCTACGGATGCAGAGTTACGATGCGATGAACATAGCCAAAATATTAGGGTTTCGGGCAAAAAGTCAACCGAGCAATTTGGATCCGGATCTGGATCTCGCCGCACGGACTTCGAGGTTCTCCGGAGAGGGGTTTGGCCGGCCGGAGAGGAACTTGCCGGCGACGATGCGGGGAACGGTGGAGGGCGGCAGAGGCGGAGATGGCCGGAGAGGAGGCGGACGGCGAGGCACGGCCGGGGACGGGGCGGCGCGCCGGCGTCGGGAAGCGTCGGTGGAGCTCGCCGATGATGGTGGCGGTGGTCGGCGCGGCTCTGGGCACCGGCGTTGGCAGAGATGGCGGCGGGGTCGGGCAACGATGGAGGCGGGCGGCGCTGTGCTCCGGGCCGGGGTGGGCCCCGCACGGGCCCAGGCGGGCCGGCGCGGCGGCGCGCGGTGGTGATGTGGGCGCGCCGCCACATGTCGGGCGTCGATTGGTGCGGGCTGGCGGATTCGGACGTGTCCGTCGGTGGCGATTCTGTCCGGCGGCGCGCGATGATGATTTTTTAGGGTTTGGACGAAGGGGATCCGCGAATTTCGGTGGGTGGTCTTTATATAGAGGTAGAGGGAGCTAGGAGTGTCCAAATGAGGTGCGGTTTTTGGCCACGCGATCGTGATCGAACGCTCTAGATGATGGAGAAGGTTTTGGTGGGTTTTGGGCCAAAATGGAGGGTGTTGGGCTGCAACACACATGAGGCCTTTTCGGTCCCTCGGTTAACCGTTGGAGCATCAAACGAAGTCCAAATGGTACGAAACTTGACAGGCGGTCTACCGGTAGTAAACCAAGGCTGCTTGGCAAGTCTCGGTCCAATCCGGAAATGTTTAATCCCCACACACGAAAGAAAGGTAGAAATGACCACCGGAGGAGAACGGAGCGCCGGAATGCAAAACGGACAACGGGGAAAATGCTCGAATGCATGAGATGAACACGTATGCAAATGCAATGCACATGATGACATGATATGAGATGCATGACAACGATAACAACACACAGAGACAAAAACCCGAACCCGAGAAAATAAAATAACTTAAGGCTGGAAATGGCCAGAGTTGGATTTCATATTGGGTAAATCATATCCGGGGTGTTACAACACTCCACCACTACGAAAGGATCTCGTCCCGAGATCTAGGACTGAAAGAACGCCGGGTACTCAAAACGGAGGTGATCCTCGTGTTCCCAGGTAGCTTCACGGTCGGAATGGTGTGACCACTTGACTTTGAGGAATTTGATTGACTTGTTGCAAGTCTTGCGTTCAATCTCTTCAAGAATAGCAATGGGGTGCTCACGATAAGAGAGATCTTCTTGGAGCTCAATGTCCTCGAAGTTGACGGTGCGGTCAGGAGTCTTGAAGCACTTTCGAAGCTGAGAGACATGGAATACTTCATGAACATTTGCAAAGTTTGAAGGAAGCTCGAGTTGATAGGCGAGATCGCCTCTCTTGCTGACGATCTTGAAAGGTCCCACGTATCTAGGGGCAAGCTTCCCTTTGATACCGAAGCAGCGAGTACCTTTCATAGGAGAGACGTGGAGGTAAACATGATCTCCGATCTCGAAAGCCAAATCACGGTGCTTACTATCATAGTAGCTCTTCTGGCGGGATTGGGCTACTTTGAGGTTATCTCGAATGACTTTGCTCATTTCCTCTGCCTCTGTGATTAAGTCATTACCCAAAAGCTGATGTTCAGCGGTTTCAGACCAGTTGAGAGGGGTACGGCACTTCCTTCCATACAGAATTTCAAATGGGGCCTTGCCCGAACTTGCTTGAAAACTGTTGTTGTAGGAGAATTCAGCATATGGAAGACAATCCTCCCACTTCATGCCGAAGGAGATCACACAAGCCCTGAGCATATCTTCAAGAATCTGGTTGACACGCTCGACTTGACCGCTAGTTTAAGGATGGAAAGCTGTGCTGAAGCGGATGTTGGTGCCCATGGCCTTCTGAAAAGAATCCCAAAACTTGGAGGTAAAGATGCTGCCACGGTCTGAAGAGATCACTTGTGGAATACCGTGCAGAGAGACAATACGGGAGGTATAGAGTTCCGCCAATTAAGCTGCAGTGATTGACTCTTTGATAGGCAGGAAGTGAGCCACTTTAGTGAGTTTGTCGATGACAACGAATGTAGCATCATTGCCACGCTTGGACTTTGGAAACCCAGTCACTAAGTCCATCTCAATGTGGTCAAACTTCCATTCTGGAATGGCGGGAGGTTGGAGGAGACCTGCTGGTCTTTGGTGTTCTGCCTTCACTCTTATGCAGACATCACATTCATTCACGAATTGAGCAATCTCGCGCTTCATTCGAGTCCACCAATAAGCCTGCTTGAGGTCCTGATACATCTTCATGCTCCCAGGGTGGATGGAGAGGAGAGAATTGTGAGCCTCGTTCATGATCACTTTACGAAGGTCACCTTTGGGCACAACAATACGATCCTCAAAGAAGAGAGTATCCTTGTCATCAAGGTGGTAGCACTTGTACTTGGGTTGACTCTTGGCAATCCCAATCTTCACCTTCTTCACCATAGCATCAAGAAGCTGGGCTTGGCGAATCTGATCTTCCAAGGTAGGAGAGACTTGAAGGTTGGCGAGGAAACCTTGAGGAACAACTTGCAGATTAAGTTTGCGGAAAGCTTCACAAAGCTCGGGTTGATAAGGCTTGAGAATTAGACTGTTGCAATAAGCCTTCCTGCTCAATGCGTCAGCAATCACATTGTCCTTTCCTGGAGTATACTCGATACTCGGATTATACTCTTGAATCATTTCGACCCATCGAGTCTGCCTGAGGTTGAGATTAGGCTGAGTGAAGATGTACTTGAGACTCTTGTGGTCAGTGAAGATGTCCACTTTTCTTCCCAATAAGAGATGTCTCCAAGTCAAAAGAGCATGCACAACTGCCGCCAACTCGAGGTCATGAGTGGGGTAGTTCTTCTTGTTGGGCTTCAACTGGCAAGAGGTATAAGCCACAAGTTTCTTCTCTTGCATCAACACTGCGCCGAGACCTTGGAGAGAGGCATTGCAAAAGACCTCATACGGCTTGGATTCATCAGGCGGAGTCAGAACTGGAGCAGTGACCAATTTCTCTTTCAAAGTGTTGAAAGCAATGCCACACTCCGGAGACCAAACGTACTTGACGTGCTTCTGGAGAAGATTTGAGAGAGGCTTCGCGATCTTAGAAAAGTTTTCAACGAATCTTCGACAATAGCTTGCGAGACCGAGGAAGCTACGGAGTTGCTTCACGTTCTGAGGTGGTTCCCAATTCACAATTGCAGACACCTTCTCAGGATTCACCGCAATGCCCTTGGCAGAGATGATATGACCAAGATAAAGAACCTCATCGAGCCAAAATTCACACTTGGAGAACTTGGCGTAGAACTGGTGTTCCCTCAGCTTATCGAGTACCAAACGCAAGTGCTTGGCATGATCTTCCTTGTTCTTCGAAAAGACCAGAATGTTGTCGAGATAGACCAAAATGAAGTCATTGGTGTAGCCGTTGAGGATGAAGTTCATCATGCGAGAGAACGTCGGAGGAGCGTTGACGAGGCCAAAAGACATGACAGTGTATTCATATGACCCATAGCTTGTCCTGAAAGCCGTCTTGGGAATATCTTGTTCACGGATTTGAATTTGATGATAACCCATACGGAGATCAAGCTTGGAGAATACTTGGGCACCTTTAAGTTGTTCGAACAGCTCGTTGATGTTGGGAAGTGGGTATTTGTTCTTGATGGTCTTCTTGTTCAATGGACGGTAATCAACACAAAATCGGTCCGTTCCATCCTTCTTCTTCACAAAAACAACACCACAACCCCACGGAGAAGAACTAGGCCGGATGAGACCCATTCTCTCTTGAATATCGAGTTGCTTCTTCAGCTCCTTCAACTCTTCAGGTCCGAGCTTGTAAGGACGCTTGCACACTGGTTCCGTGCTAGTCTCAAGATCGATGACGAATTCAACTGGCCGGTGCGGAGGCATTCCTGGAAGCTCTTCTGGAAATACGTCTTGATATTCGCGAACGACTAGAATTTTCAAGATGGCATCCAGTTCACCCTTCTGATTGAGAGAGAACAGACGGATGGTGTTGTCATTCGCGGCAAAGACAATTACATCCTCAGACGAATGAGTCAATTGAATCTGCCTGGCTGCACAATCAAGTTGAGCCTTGTGCTTAGAAAGCCAATCCATCCCGAGAATAAGATCAATATCCGAATTACCAAGGACCATTGGAGAAGCCAGAAACTTGAAATCACCCATCATGATAGAAACATCCGGGACTATTGAAGTAGCCCTCATAGACTTAGCCAGAGAAACCACTCCCATAGGTTTACCCAACATTTGCGAAACGAAGTCATGCTTGGAAACAAATGATCTTGACATGAAACAATGCGATGCACCAGTGTCAAAAAGAACTTTTGTGGCAAAAGAGTTAACTGGAAAGTTACCCATGATAACATCTGACGAGTCCTCTGCCTGAGCTGCATTCAGCAAGTTGACCTTGGCGTGCTTGGGGTTATGCTTGACCATAGCTGTACTTGCCGATCTCACAGGAGGAGGAGGAGGGAGACGCCTCTGATTGAAGCACTTGTTGGCATAGTGACCCTTCTGTTGGCACTTGTTGCACGTGACCTCTGAAAGCGGACGGTGGTACAGAGCACTTGATCTTGGAGCTTGAGACGAAGTCTTGTTCTGAAAGCCAGGGTTGGGTGGGTGGGAAGATCCACTGCCACCTTTGCTCTTCTGCCAATACGACTAACGGAACGGAGGAGGAGGAAGCCAATACTTCTGCTGCTTGGCCACTTGAGTAGAGGAAGAAGGAGTAGTGTCTCTGACTCGCTTCTTGGAAGCATCACACCTCAGTTGAGCAACCTCTTGCTTCAATTGCATGTTGTAGAACTCATCGTACCTCAAGGGCTCAAAGAGAACAAGAGCTAGCTGGATTTCTTCTCTGAGACCACCCCTGAACTGGTATATCATGCTCTTCTCATCAGGTATGTCCTGCTTAGCAAAGCGGGCGAGCTTCTGAAACAACTTGTTGTAGTCATAGACAGACAAAGAGCCTTGCTTCAGGTTGCGGAATTCCTCACGCTTGCTTTCAACCACGCTCTGAGGAATATGATGAGCTTTGAAGTCTTGACAAAATTCATCCCAGGTAATCACACGGCCACCTCTGGAATCCTTGTACTGCTGGAACCATTCTGCAGCTTGGTCTTTGAGTTGGAAGGAAGCGAACTTGACAAATTCCTCAGGCCTGACGTTACTGCACTTGAAATGCTTGCACAGATCCATGAGCCAATCGTCAACATCAGTTGCCTCAACACAATTGCTAAAAATCTTTGGCCAGTTAGCAAGGAACTGGTTGAGTGTAGCAAAGTGATTCTGATTGTTGCGTTGGTTTCCTTGGTTCGCTTGATTGCGCTCTTGAAGAATTTGCATGAGCAACTACGTGTTTGCATTGGTTGTGGCCATCACAGCTTGCCATGCCTCCGGAGGGGGTTGAGGTGGTGGCGGATCCTGATTCTGATTCTAATTGGTGCTCTTAGCAGGAGCCATCCTGAAGACGGTGACAACCGTTAGCACATTGACAGATAAAATAAGCTGAATCAAACGGGTTGAAATTGCAACATATAGTCTTCACATCCGATAAAAATGAACGAATGCATTCCACTTGAAATGGTCACATATCCATAAATTGAGAAGCCACTTGGAATTTAGGTAGAGAAATAAATCAACAAGGTACGGATCAAGAACGAATACTCGGTAAGAAATTCCAATCTCAAACCAAATATCCATGGAAGAAGAACTAGAGCTACAAGAATTCCCACCTATGAAACTCCCGAACCTTTCCGGTTATGCAATCAGGTGTTGGGGATACAGGGGAAGCATAATATCTCACCCAAATCTAGCAAATCCTACATCCAGCTGTATCCATCCTTCAACACATAACCGAGAAAAAACTTCGGAAACCATCTACCTCAACCTTCGAAAAGCATCCGTTATACAAGTTATGGCGATACTCCCGAACTCCCGCCCCAGTACTAGGTGGCGTCGAGGTTATCTCACCAACGAACTGTATAAAAAAGATTTTCGATGTCGGCGTACTAAACTCAGGTATTCCAAAACTACAACGATAAAATTGTGACGACAACACCTCGGAGCTCAACTCCCCGGGACACTGCCACAACCCCTAAAGACAGGAGGCACCAAGAACAATGTTCTCATCACAAAACCATCGGAACGATTCCAAGATACCCGCGTGATCCTAAAAAAAATTTAGTGAAATTTGAGAAGAGAGGAGTCAAAACTCTACGTCAGGATGCCTTACCAGAGCGATGAGGAGACTGGGGAGTAAAAAGAATTCCTAAACTCTCCGATATATAGTTCCTAAATGACTCAAAACATTTTTCTAGACTCAACAACGGCTGCTAAAAACGATCAAGCAATGGGGCTCCTATGGTCGGGGAAGGCTCTGATTACCAACTTGTAACACCCTCGATGCGGCTATAGCTCCCGCGTGTCGAGGCACGACTTAGACGCATAACCGCATTGAAAGCAATGTCGCAAGTTGGGCAATCTTCACAACATCCCATGTAATATAGATAATAAAAGGGGAGATACATAGTTGGCTTACACTCGCCACGTCAATCAAAGTACATAAATAGCATTACAACATTCAAACACTCATGGCCCGACTACAGCGCCAAAATAAAAGAACAACCCAACATGCGACACGGTCCCGATCACCCCAACTAGGCACCACTACTGATCATCAGGGAAAGAAGCCACCCGAATGTGCCGACAAATCCCGATAGGAGCTGCACATATCTCGTTCTCAGGGCACACCAGATTGTCCAAACTTCCGGTAGGCCAGCCCAGAGTTGCCCCTGGTGGCCACCGGCGGCTGACAAGTTGGACCAACACTCAGAGGAGCACTGGCCCGGGGGTTTAAATAAAGATGACCCTTGGGCAGGCCTACCCAAGGGAAAGAAAAGGCTAGGTGGCAAATGGTAAAACCAAGGTTGGGCATTGCTGGAGGAGTTTTATCCAAGGCGAACTGTCAAGGGGTTCCCATTATAACCCAACCGCGTAAGGAACGCAAAAATCCGGGAACATAACACCGATATGACGGAAACTAGGGCAGCAAGAGTGGAACAAAACACCGGGCATAAGGCCGAGCCTTCCACCCTTTACCAAGTAGATGCATTAATTAAATAAAAGATATTGTGATATCCCAACAAGTAAACATGTTCCAACAAGGAACAACATCTCCATGTTCCAACAAGGAACAAACTTCAATCTTCACCTGCAACTAACAACGCTATAAGAGGGGCTGAGCAAAGCGGTAACATAGCCAATCAACGGTTTGCTAGGACAAGGTGGGTTAGAGGCTTGGTTCAACAATATGGGAGGCATGATAAGGAAGTGGTAGGTATCGCAGCATAGGCATAGCAAAAGAGCGAGCAACTAGCAAGCAAAGATAGAAGTGATTTCGAGGGTATGGTCATCTTGCCTGAAATCTTGCAAGGAAGAAGAACGAGTCCAAGAAGAAGACAAACAGACATAGCCGAACGGGTCCTCAAAACTCCGGAACGGAACCGACGCTGACGAGGGAAACAACCCGGAAAGAAGCAAACAACATAGTAAACAACCATCACATAACATGGCATGATGCAGAACCACGCATGATGCATGTCCGGTTTAAATATGCATGGCATGGCAAAGTGCACAAGAAAATTCTACAAATTAAGTGGAGCTCAATATGCAACAAGTTGCATATTGACGGAACACCACATTAATTATTTAGTTCTCTCCCGGTTAGGTACCCAACAATATTAAATGTTGGTTAACATGGCAAGAGGTGAAGCATAACAAAACTATATCATCTAAACAATTTAAATGGGGCCGGATATAACAAATAACAAATCCGGTAAGTCCCCATATGCATTAGCAATTTTTAAAGCAACAACAAATTTTAACCATCTTAAAGTTGTTAACATGATGCGGATGACATGTTCAAGTTTATGCAATTTTTATTAAAAGTTGACAAGAGCATTAGGAAGCATTTGTCACCGTAGTAGAAAGAAAGGGGTGCCACGGCGACGATAATGAAACGGTGCCACGGCAACGTTCCGGTTCCGACAACTCATTGAGACGTCGGTGCAAAAGAAAGTGTGGCGGGAGCGTGCAAAAGATGGTGGGGTGATCCCGGTTACCGGGTTCCCACATGTCGGTGGCAAGGAAAAAGAGGGGCAACGTGCACCGATAGTTCAGACTCGAGGCAAAACAAGGGTGCATCTCATACAAGATGCATTCATTCATTCACGGGCGGTCGTCTCAGGGTTATAGCTTCGAAGCGTGCAAGCGGGACGGTTCGTGTTCGGGTTCGGTGCAAGTAGAGGAAGTAGGCATTCTCGCGATGGTAGTCGTACACGACGCGTTGTGGAAGTAGTAGTACTCGCGGACTTCGGCAGCGGTAGTCGTTCAGGGTCTTGGCGGTTCGTCGTGTAGTCATACATGTTCGACGTGGTACATGGTTCGAAGTCGTGCATGTCCCATAGATGTTCAGGGTCACCGTGAGGAACTTGTCGAATCCAGGGTCTCAGTCATCGGTAGTGGTACACGATTCGAAGGTGAACTTGACGAACTCGAATCCCTTCGGGGTTGTCGTGGTACTTGGGGTCTTCGGACCCGCCGGTCTCGTTCTTGCGACAATAGTTGAACTTGAAGTTTATTGGTTCATGGGTCTTCGGCGTCGGTAGTCGTACACATATCGTAGAGGAACTTGGTCTTGCGAAGAGGCACTTGACGGTAGTGGTACTTGACGCGTTCTAGGGTCGTTCATGCCATGGTACTTGGCAAAATCCTCGAAGAAGGTGCTTGACGGTCCGGGTAGGGTTCTTGGTGTCTCATCCTTGCTGATCCAAAAAAAACGTGAGACGGAAGGCCTCTGGTGGGAAGCAGCAAGGCAGGGACGGGAGGACCCAACCCAACGTGACTGGATCTGGCGATCTCCGGTGACGAACATAGCAGGGCGGCGACGTGAGGCTTGACAGCATGGACTTGAAGCGAGGAGGAGGCCACGGCAGGAGGTCGTCAACATGGTGGAGCAAGGTAGTGGCTCCGGTCCACTGCTATTATTGTCGCCGGCACCGCAGACGAGGCAGGGAGACGGCACGGCGCTCGCCGGAGATAGAGCCGGCGGTGGAGGGCAGTCCTGGTGCGGGCACCATGGCCGGAGGCGGGGAGGTACTTGGGCGGCAGGAGGAGCAGCTCCGGCAGGATGAGGGACTCGGCGACGCGGACTTGGGGCGCCGGCGACGGGCGACGTCTGCGGGCGCAGAGGACGATGGCTGCAGGCGCGCGGGTGCTCGAGGAGCTCCTCTCCTCGAGCTCTCGGCGACGAGGACTCCTGAAACTGCTGCTGGTGGCGCTCGGCGGCGGCAGAATTGGAGGCGGGGCGGCGAGCGATGGAGAGTTGACGGGAGGAGGAAAAAGGGATCGGGCATGGGGCTATCATGGCGTGTGGAGTGAGTGGCGGCACGAGGGAAAGGAGAGAGGCGCACTGGCGAAGAAGACCGAGAGGGAGGAGGGACGCGGATCGGGAGGAGCGGGCGATGCGCTCCCCTCTGTCTCTCTTGGCGGCGCGAGGAAGGAACGAGGGGAGAGGATGAGGGGATCGGGAGATGGGGCTTAGATTAGGTGGGTTAGGTGGGCCTAGGGTTAGAAGGGGGGTTTGGGCTTGCTGGGCCGCGGGGATGGTGGTCCCCGATCGACCCCAACTGGGCACCACTACTGATCAACTAGAACGAAACAACACAAAGGACAAGATCTTCATCGAGGTTCCCCTTGAGCTTGGTTGCGTAACCTGCACGGTTCAACGGCACCTGCAAGCTGGTTTTGGAAGTATCTGTGAGTCACGGGGACTCAGCAATCTTACACCCTTGCGATCAAGACTATTTAAGCTTATGGGTAAGATAAAGGTATGAGGTGGAGCTGCAGCAAGCGACTAGCATATATGGTGGCTAACATACGCAAATGAGAGCGAGAAGAGAACGCAAAGCACGGTCGATAAAAGTATGATCAAGAAGTGATCCTAGACAACCTACGTCAAGCATAACTCCAACACCGTGTTCACTTCTCGGACTCCGCCGAGAAGAGACCGTCACGGTTACACACGTGGTTGATGTATTTCAATTAAGGTCAACTTCAAGTTTTCTACAACCGGACATTAACAAATTCCCATCTGCCCATAACCGCGGGCAAGGCTTTCGAAAGTTCAAATCCCGGTAGGGGTGTCCCAACTTAGCCCCATGACAAGCTCTCACGGTCAACGAAGGAATAGACCTCCTCCCGAGACATTCCGATCAGACTCGGTATCCCGGTTCTACAAGACATCGTCGACAATGGTAAAACAAGCCCAGCAAGACCACTCGATGCACCGACATCCCGATAGGAGCTGCACATATCTCGTTCTCAGGGCACACCGGGATAAGCTAAGCGTACGGGAGCCAACGTAACCCAAGTTGCCAAGGGACGGCCCCGCACGGTGCTCTGGGTTGGACCAACACTTAGACAAGCACTGGCCCGGGGGTTAAAATAAAGATGACCCTCGGGATGCGCGACTCCCAAGGGAAAGAGGCTAGGTGGCGAATGGTAAAACCAATGTTGGGCCTTGCTGGAGGAGTTTTATTCAAGGCGAACTGTCAAGGGGTTCCCATTATAACCCAACCGCGTAAGGAACGCAAAATCCGGGAACATAACACCGATATGACGGAAACTAGGGCGGCAAGAGTGGAACAAAACACCAGGCATAAGGCCGAGCCTTCCACCCTTTACCAAGTATATAGATGCATTAATTAAATAAGAGATATTGTGATATCCCAACAAAATATCCATGTTCCAACATGGAACAAGCTCCAATCTTCACCTGCAACTAACAACGCTATAAGAGGGGCTGAGCAAAGCGGTAACATAGCCAAACAACGGTTTGCTAGGACAAGGTGGGTTAGAGGCTTGGCTTAACAATATGGGAGGCATGATAAGCAAGTGGTAGGTATCGCAGCATAGGCATAGCAAAAGAGCGAGCAACTAGCAAGCAAAGATAGAAGTGATTTCGAGGGTATGGTCATCTTGCCTGAAATCCCGCAAGGAAGAAGAACGAGTCCATGAAGAAGACAAACGGACGTTGACGAATGGGTCCTCACAAACGCGACGTTACCGGAACCAAACCGAAGAAGCAAACACCGGAAAAGAAGCAAACCACATAGTAAACAACCAACACATAAACATGGCATGACGCACAATCGAGTATGATGCATGTCCGGCTTAATGAAGTATGGCATGGCAAAAATGCACAGACAATCCTACAAATTAAGTGGAGCTCAATATGCAACGGAGTTTCATATTGAAGAAAACACCACATGACTTATTTAGATCGATCTTGTTTATGTACCCAACAATATTAAATGTTGTTAACCATGGCAAGAGGTGAAGCAAAGTAAACTACACAATCTAAGAAATTTAAATGGGGCCGGAACCATCAAACAACAATTCTGGTAAATCCCCATATGCATTTAGCAATTTGGTGCAACAACAATTTGAAACATATTAAATGTTGTTACCATGATGCGGATGTCATGTTCAAGTTATGCAAGTTTAAGAGAATGTTGACATGAGGGTGATGAGAGCATTTGTCACCGTGGTATAAAGAAAGGGGTGCGACGGCAACGAAATGGAAATGATGCCGCGTCAACATTCCGGTTCCGGTAACTCGATTGAGAAACCGATGCAAAGGAGAAGTGTGCGGATTCATGCAATAGATGGTGGGGCAATCCCGGATACTGGGTGTCCCACGAGTTAGTGGCATGGAAACGACTGACAATACGGACACGATGCAGACAATGGGTGTATCTCATCCAACATGCATTCATTCTTTCACGGGTGTCGTCTCGGGGTTATACCTTCGAGGTGAGACCTTTCGGAATGGATCAAGTTCTTAGCGGAAGTAGACGGTCTCGCCACCTTCGTAGAGGTAGTAGTTGTACTCATGCCGTAGTGGAAGTAGTCGAACTTGATGGAACCAAGGTCCTCGAGGGTAGTCGTCGTACTCGTCGCGTTCCGAAACCGAAGTGGTACTTGGCAATATCCGGGGCGGTTTTGACGTTTTGGTGTGGTGTAGTGGTACATGTCAACGGTCATCGTGGTACTTTGTTCCGGTCCTGTAGTCGTACTAGGCCTCGGTGGACCTTCGAGGAACTTGCGTATCTGAAGGGGTACTTGGCAATCGACGGACGTCGTGGTACTTGTCGGTCCACGAAGTCGTTCTCGTAGGTCTTGGTGATTCGTTCAGTACAAGTTTATGTAGTAGTCGTACACGTGTCTTCGGTGGGAGTCTTCGGCAGAGGTACTTCACGTTCCGGTGCGGTAGTCGTCCGCGTGGTCCTGTGGTCTTGATAGTTCGAAGGGGTGCTTGGCATTCTCCGTCTTGTGGGTCGTGGTACTTGGCGTGGAGGTAATTATCTGGGCTGCCATTCATTGGAAATGAGCTGCACCAGGGAAGATTAATGCAGTGGCGGCAGGAACCAAGTTGAACGAAGGGGACGGCTCAGACAGGAGCTTTTGCACGGGGAGGAGGCGGACGAAGAGCACCGAGGTGGAGGCAGCAGTTCTCCTGGTGGTCGTCGGCGGACAGACGACGAGAAGAGGAGGTGAAGCCACGGACGCAGAGGGCCATGTGGTGCGGAGCGGAGGCGGACGAGCCAACGCGGCTGGAGATGCGACGGCGGGGATGGCCTGGACAAGGCCGGAGGTCGGGGAGGGAGCTGCTGATGGCGGCCGGACCAGGACTTGAGGCGGTGGAGCTCCTGCTCGGCGACAAGCGAAGCAGCAAGGAGGAGATGCTCTGGGACGGCTCGGGCTCCAGGAGCTCGGGTGAGGGACGAGGAAGGGAGATGCGAGGACAAGGTGGGTTGACGGGGCGGCGTGGTTCACGAGATGGACAGCGCGGGGCTGCAGGATCCGATCGAGGCATGGCCTGCGGCGCGGCTTGTAACAGAACGGGCAGGGGCGTTCCTCTGGCGTTGGCTATGGGTGTGCGGCGGCACGGTACATGGCCATGGGGATTGGGATCCCCCCTTGGTCGCACTGAGAAGATGAGGGAGGAGATGAACGAGGGGAGAGGGATCGGGCTGCGGGTCTCTCTCTGGTGCTCGATACATGTGTGGTGGCGGCGCCGAGGAAAAAGGACGGGAGGAAGAGGGAACGAGAGATGGAGAGGGTAGTTGTGATCGGCTAGGGTTAGCAGTGGGCTGCGGGACTCCTTGGGCCAAGCAGGCCGGCCCATCAGAGAGGGTTAGGTAGGCTGGGCTAGCTGCGCAAATGGGCCGGTCTAGATGGACAGACCCAAGAGGTTGGCTGGGCTGGCTCTCTTCTCTCTCCCTCTGATTCTCTTTTACTCCTTTATTTCCTGATTTAACAAATAAACCGAGGAATAAGAAATGTAGAGAGAGATAGGAGAAGAAATTGAGCAGGGCGCCAATTTTCTTGCACTCATAAAAATGAGCTTGATCCAAGAAAAATACATTTGGCACCATTTGGAAGGATTGCATTCGAACACATTTGAATGTGATTCAAATGAGTTTGAATTAGGAAAATTTTTTTGGAGAGTCCAAGAATGTTCGGAATATTGGTGGAGCTCCGGAAAATGGAGAAAGGATAGAAGCAAAGTTTGGGGACCAAACTCGAAGCGAGAAAAGGCATGTGATTATTTGTAAGTGTGTTCATGGGTAAATTCAAAATAATGGAAATATTTATAATAGCTCCCTAATAACGGGAGGATATGTTATAAAGAGAATCACCAAGTGAATTCCCTCAGTTTAAATGGATCAAAGATCCATGCCATTTATTTAGATGAGATGCAAAAGATTTATGACATGATGACATGATGACATGATGCAAAGCAAACATAAAAGGAGCAAGTAAAAATAAAACACACAGAGAAACCCGGGAACCCTGGAAGGCAACTGAAGCTCCGGTCTTGGGGCGTTACAACACTCCACCACTAAGAGAGGATCTCGTCCCGAGATCTAGGATGGCACCGGAGGGAAAAGGAAGAGGAAGAGAAGAAGTAAAACTAAGTTGCTTCTTTGACAAACGAGTGAAACCACGAACCTTGAAAGCTTGAATAACTTGAGAGAAAGAAAAACAACAGAGATGAACAAAGTTGTGAACACTCCGTTAGAAAATAGGAACAAGGAAGAACAAATTCGTATAGCACTCCTGTAAGTGCATCTAGTGCCACCCCTAGTTGGTTTTGGAGTATTGACGACAAACCTAGTTGAGGGACTAATGTGTTTGTGAGAATTGCAGGATAACACAGGTAGAAGGCCCTCATTGATTCGGTTTTACTACCAGAGATGACCCCTAAAAATGTATGAAGACATTGAAGTCAAAGGTGGTATATGAAGATATTCACATTGAAGACTATGACAAAAGAAGACACGTTATGAAGCCTATGGAGCTCGAAGACTTAGATCTTTCGTAGTTCTTTTTTCTTTTGTGTTGAGTCATAGGAACCACCGTACTGTTAAGTGGGGTCCAGGAGAACCAGTCAGAATGACTGAAGTGATGCCTAATTCAAAACCTATGTCTTCGAGCGAAGACTATGAGAGCAAATCTTGTCCAGAGTCGGACAAGTCAGCTTTACTTGTAGCCCAAGTAAAGTTGCCGTGTGAGTTCGAAATCTGACCATTGGAACACGTGTCAGTTCCTTAGTGACCCAGGGTCATTTCGGACAAATCAGGTCGGGTTGCCAAGTGGCTATAAATAGCCCACCCCCTACAACCATAAACGGTTGGCTGCTCAGATTTCAGTGCACGTCTTTTGTCGTTTGAGAGCAACCCACCTCGAAGCCTTTGAGAGAAAATTCCTAGCGAGGAGAAAAGCCCTAACCACCCAAAGCCAGAGAGAATTGGGCATCACTTAGGTCTTCTTGTTTGTGTGATCTGGAGACTTATTACGCTTGAGGACTGTGCATCCCCAGACGGTTAGGCGTCGTGTTCAGAGCATCCAAGAGACATTGTGGATTGCCAGTGAACGAAGTCTGTGAAGGTTTGGGAGTCTACCTTGAAGACTTACCAGAGTGATTGGGCGAGGACTATGTGACCTTAGCTCAAGGAGAATACGGTGAGGACTTGGTGTCCTGAGCTGCGTGTTCAGAACTGGGTGTCCGGGACTGTGTGTCCTAAGGTTTAAATACCTAGCCGCTCCAACCAGACGTACAGTTGTCACAGCAACTGGAACTGGTCCAACAAATCATTGTCTTCAACGAGTCACTGGTTTCATCTTCACTTCCTTTAACTTACTGTACTCATTGTGAAGCCATTGCATGCCTGCTATATCTTTTGTCTTCACAACGTAACTGTATGATTTGTTTGGCGTCATAACTTCTTCCTACCTGATCCTTATTACACTGCAGCTACTTGTCATTGTGCTTTCACTCTATTGAATACTTGACTATGGCTTGTCTAGTGTAATCTAACTTCCGCTGCATAGTAATAGGCATATCTCTGCTATTTGTCTTCATAACTTCTACGTTTTGAAGACTTCCATAAAAATCGCCTATTCACCCCCCCTCTAGTCGATATAACGCACTTTCAATTGGTATCAGAGCAAGGTGCTCCCTTGTTCTGTGTGATTCGGTTTAACCACCTGGAGTTTTAGCTATGTCGACTGCAGGGATAATCAAAGTCTCCGCCGCGTGCCCCGTCTTCGATGGAACTGAATATCCCTAATGGAAGAATAAGATGCGCATGCATCTTGAAGCCATTGACGTCGACCTATGGTATGTCGTCGAGAACGGCGTTCCCAAGGCTGGAGAAGGTGTCACTGCTGCTGATGTCAAGAAGTTCACTCAACTGGACTCTACTGCCAAGAATATCATCTGTGGTCATCTGACCAAAGGACAGTATGGCCGTGTGAGTGCTTTGAAGACATCCAAGCTGGTCTGGGACTGGCTCTCCAAGGTCAATGAAGGCATCTCAACCCAGAGAGATCAGAGAATCAGTGTCCTTTGCAATCTCTTCAACCGCTTCAAGCGAAATGACAATGAGAATGTCCAGCACACATTTGATAGACTCACTGACATCACAAATGAGCTTCAAGCCCTCGGCGCTACTGAGATCACCAAACATGAAGTCGTCAAGACGCTGCTGAGATCACTTGACAGCTCGTTTGACATCCTAGCCCTGATGATTCAAGAACTTCCTGATTTCAAGACACTCGATCCATCTGACATACTTGAGAGGCTCAACACACATGAGTTTCAGCTCTCTGAGAAAAGAGATATCTACGGTCCAAACTATGGGCGAACTCGTGCCTTGAAGGCGAAAGTTGTTTCCTCATCTGAAGAAGAATCTGACAGCAGTTCTGATGATCCTAAAGACATTGGAAGGGAACTTGCAATGCTAGTGAAGAAGTTACAAAAATTCACCAAGAAGAAAGGCTTCAGAAAGTCTTCACGATCAAGCTCAAGGAATGATGAAGCTTCTGCTCATGACTACAAGAAGAAAACATGTCACAAGTCCAAGAAAAATGGACACTTCATCTCTGAGTGTCCACAGTGGGACAATGAGAATAGAAAGAAGAAGAAGAGCAAGGAATATGACTCTGACGACAAGAAGAAGAAATACTCAAAGTCTTCATCACACAAGAAGAGCTCATCTGGCAAGACACGTGCATTTGTTGGCAAGGAAATGGATTCAGAGGAGGAGTCCGCTTCTGAGGAGGCAGAGGTGGAGTCTGAGGAGGAGTCTGATTCTGGCATTGCAAGTCTGGCTACAGCATACGTCGCCAAGTCCATCTTCAACACTGAAGACAATGATTTCATCACCGACACTGATGCAAATGACAAGGACTACTCCAGTCCTACCTACTGCTTCATGGCATGCGGTGCCAAGGTAAACAAACGCACTACTCACTACCAAACATCTAGTGACGATGACTCTGATTGTGATTCAAAACCTAGTTACAAAACACTTGCTAAAATTGCAACTGAACAACAGAAAGCCATGGAACATATTCAAAAACTGTTAGACAGAAGAGATGATCTGTTGGGTGCTGAAATGACTCGATCTGAATCCTTAATTGAAGACATAAAAAATCTTCACGTTAAGTATCAGGAACTTGAAGATCGTCATGATACTCTCTCAACAACTCATGAAAATCTTTCCTATGATTATCTTCAAAGGAAGCAAGAACTTGAGAAATTGAGAGCGGCTCATGAAGATCTTCAAAAGGAAAACGAGTCACTTCGCGCAGAACAGACCAGTCCCACTCAGGAAGGATTTGAACCACCATGTCTTAAATGCATTGAGCGTGATAATGCCACTTCTGTTGCTGAATGTTCCACTGCTACTGCTGTTGCAATATCTTCAACTATTGATGTGGTAACTAACCCCCCTGCTGCGGATACCACTGCTATTGCTGATGAGAATGCTAGAGTTGAAGACATTGCTTGAAACAGGGATGTACAAAAGTCTTTAAGGGCATCAGACACTATGTGATGTCCTCAAAAAGCAGATTCTGAACCGAAACCCTAGGAAAGAGGGTATTGGGTTCGTAAGGAAAATGAATGCAGATGGCTCTTACTGGAAACCTGAGCAGTACCCCAAAACCACATGGGTTGCTGCAAAGGAACCTTCAGCAGATCCATCCAATTTATCTGGCTTCACTTGTGCTAACCCCATTATCATTGATGAATCCTTTGATACAAACTATAAACTATTTAAGAATCAGAATGGTGAAGTGTTTGCCAGGTACATTGGTACTAACTGCAGGAATGGACCGCCTATGAAGAAGATCTGGGTTCCGAAAACGTGTCTGGAAAATCTTCCTGTGAATGTCTTCATGACACCTCACATGAAGAAGACAAACCTCAGACCAAAAGCATCATACGGCCCAAAGGCTTCATACAGACAGAGGACTCACTTGAGTCGCACTAACGCAAATGCTTTGCAGGGAAATGATACTCAGGCATATGAATATGAGAGCGGTTCATCAAACCGTCATGTTCATATGACCAAAAACTATTCTGCCTATTCTTATGAGTACTATTGTCCGCCTGCTAGACTGTTTGCTAGGGCTTCAAAACCAAAATTCTCAGATGCTGCACTTAGACTTATTGCTTCTAAGCCACCCTTGAAGAAGTGGGTGGTTAAGAAAGCTTAACTCTCTTTTGCAGGGAAAGGTCTCCAGCAGAAAACTAAAATCTTCTGACGCTATTGCTGGGGACCTTAAAAATCTTGTAGGGCGCAAGATAAAATGCCCGAATGGCATCATTATGTACTTCGTTCCTAAATCGCATGCTACTCTCCCTATTAGTCCTAATCTGGATCTAAGTTTTCATAACCCACTGGTTTGTCAAATGTTTTTGCTTCACAATTCTCTTCGTGAAGCCTATCCCCCTAACTGCATTGTAGGGTACGACACCAGCGTCTTCAAAGTCTTCAGAATGGATTATTGACAGTGGGTGTACAAATCACATGACTGGCAAAAGAAGCCTTCTTATGGACTCAACCTTACGTCCATCCGACAAGAGCCACATCACATTTGCTGACACTGGTAAAAGTAAGGTATTGGGTCTAGGTAGAGTTGCAATATCAAAGGATCAACACATGGATAAAGTCATGCTTGTTGAATCCCTTGGTTTCAACTTAATGTCTGTTTCAATGCCTTGTGATTTGAACATGATCGTAATGTTTGGAAAATATCGTTGCCTGGTACTAATGGAATCTGACAAGTCTCTAGTGTTTGAAGGGTATCGGAAAGATGATTTGTATGCGGTAGATTTCTTAGCAGGGCCGCAACTTGCAGTATGTCTTCTTGCAAAAGCTTCAGAATGCTGGCTTTGGCATCGGAGGCTTGGGCATGCTGGCATGAGGAACCTCCACACCCTTGCGAAGAAGAAACATGTCATAGGCATCGAGGGTGTCAAGTTCAAGAAAGATCACTTATGTGGTGCCTGTGAAGCAGGGAAGATGACGAGGGAAAAACATCCCTCGAAGACAATCATGACCACTACTCGACCCTTCGAACTGCTTCACATGGATCTTTTTGGTCCCACTCACTACTCAACTTTTACCACTACTGCTTGCCTCTATGGCTTTGTCATTGTTGATGATTACTCTAGATATACTTGGGTGCACATAATCCTTTACAAGACTGAAGTGCAGGATGTCTTCAAACGCTTCGCCAATCGAGCTATGAACAATTACGGCGCCAAGATAAAGCACATCAGAAGTGACAATGGCACTGAATTCAAGAACACTGGCCTTGATACATATCTTGATAGCTTGGGCATCACACATGAATTCTCAGCTCCGTACACGCCACAGCAGAATGGCGTCGTCGAACGCAAGAACAGAACACTCATTGAGATGGCCAGAACGATGCTAGATGAATACAAGACTCCAAGAAAATTCTGGACTGAAGACATTGACACTGCATGCCATACAATCAATCGTGTTTATCTTCACAAGCTTCTGAACAAGACATCTTATGAACTCCTAACTGGCAAGAAGCCAAATGTCAGTTACTTCAGAGTATTTGGCTCAAGGTGCTGGATCAAGGACCCACACCACACCTCAAAGTTTGCACCAAAAGCACATGAGGGTTTTATGCTTGGATATGGAAAGGATTCGCACTCCTACAGAGTCTTCAATCTCTTTCATTACAAAGTGGTTGAAACAGTGGATGTGCGGTTCGATGAGACAAATGGTTCACAAAGAGAGAAACTGCCAAATGTGCTAGATGAAATTCCAGCTAGTGAATCAATCAAGCTAATGGGAACTGGAGAGTTATACCTTCTGAAGCTCATCCTGAAGAAGAACTTATCATCTCAGCACCTGATCAACATGAAGACAATGCTCAGCCTGAAGACATTCCTCCCAACAACAACACAGATCAGCAAGAGCAGAGTCTTCGCCCTGTACATCCTCGCGTTGCCAATGAAGTGCAGATTGACAGAATAATTGACAGCATCAATGCACCTGGTCCACTCACTCGTTCAAGGGCAACCCAGCTGGCAAATTTCTGTGGGCACTTCGCATTCGTCTCAATTGCAGAACCCAAGAAAGTTGAAGAAGCCTTCATGGAACCTGAATGGATTCAAGCTATGCAAGAAGAGCTTCAACAGTTTGAGCTGAATAATGTATGGGAACTGGTTTAGCGTCCTGATCCACGGAAGCACAACATAATAGGCACCAAATGGATATACTGCAACAAGCAAGATGAGCATGGTCAAGTTGTCAGAAACAAAGCTCGTCTCGTTGCTCAAGGATATACTCAAGTGGAAGGCATTGATTTTGATGAAACATTTGCTCCTGTGGCTAGGCTTGAAGCCATACGCATACTGCTGGCCTATGCAAATCATCATAACATACTTCTATATCAAATGGATGTGAAGAGTGCCTTTCTCAATGGTAAGATTGAAGAAGAAGTGTATGTTGCACAACCTCCTGGCTTTGAAAATCCAAAACATCCTGACATGGTATACAAGCTCAATAAGGCACTGTATGGCCTCAAACAAGCCCCTAGGGCCTGGTATGACACACTCAAATATTTCCTGAAGAGCAAAGGCTTCATACCTGGTTCCCTGGATCCCACTCTTTTCAAGAAGACATATGATGGTGAACTGTTTGTGTGCCAAATATATGTGGATGACATTATCTTCGGCTGCACCAATCAGAAGTATAGTGAAGAGTTTGGATATATGATGCAAGAGCAATATTAGATGTCCATGATGGGGGAGCTGAAGTTCTTCCTTGGTCTTCAAGTACTACAACAACGCAATGGCATCTTCATATCTCAAGAGAAGTATCTCAAAGATTGCCTGAAGAAGTTCGGTATGCAAGACTGCAAAGGCTTCACAACACCAATGCCAGCCAAACATCATCTGGGTCCTGACGACAATGGTAAAGAGTTCGATCAAACGGTATACCGCTCCATGATTGGTTCTTTACTTTATCTATGTGCATCTAGGCCAGATATTATGCTTAGTGTTTGCATGTGTGCTCGATTTCAAGTGGCACCAAAGGAGTCGCATCACTTAGCTGTGAAGCGAATTCTTCGATATTTGGCTCACACCCCAACTCTAGGATTATGGTATCCAAAGGGCTCAGAGTTTGACTTGGTTGGATTCTCGGGTGCTGATTATGCTGGTGACAAAGTTGATCGCAAGTCTACATCAGGCACATGTCACTTTCTGGGACGATCACTTGTATGTTGGTCTTCAAAGAAGCAGAACTGTGTATCTCTCTCCACTGCTGAATCTGAATACATTGCTGCTGGATCTTGCTGCGCTCAGCTTCTGTGGATGAAGCAAACACTCAAGGACTATGGCATTCATCTGAAGCAAGTGCCACTTTACTGCGACAATGAAAGCGCCATCAAGATTGCCAACAACCCAGTTCAGCACTCGAAGACAAAGCATATTGAAATTCTTCATCACTTTCTCAGAGATCATGTTGTGAAGGAAGACATTGATATCATACATGTCAACACTGAAGAGCAATTGGCAGATATCTTCACCAAGCCCTTGGATGAGAAGAGGTTTTGCAAGTTACGGTGTGAGCTAAATATCCTGGAATCCTCAAATGTCCTGTGATCAGGCACACATCCTAACCCTTATGCATATTGATGACTTAGATGTGCAACACACGAAGTAAAGTATATCTTCAATCAATGAAGACATACATTCTAAGTGTGAATACATTAATGTGGAATTTGACTTCGGAGCGCCACGATAATTGTGCGCCGTGTCTGGGTCTAATACTTCCTATACGGTGGGTAACGCCACCACCAAACGTTCTCTTTGAAGTGTTCCTCACATGGCGTTACCTTGCAATGTCTTCACATTTGGTTGTCTTCACATTTGGTTTGGCTTCGAACATATTTTCATGATTATCTTCACTGTGTTGACTATATATATATATATATATGCTAGTGTTCTGTCCTCTACAGCATTCACTTATAGCTATATCTTCGTGTTGAATCTTTTGAACTAAGTGAATGTGATCGGACCCTAACTTCTCTATGCTTTCTATCTCAAACTCTATCTCTCCAAGTCATATGCATTCTATTGAAACTGTCGAATGTCTTCACTGCGTCCTTGTCAGCAGAAGATACAGAGACAACCATTAAGTCTGTTTTCAATGCTCATTCCTCCACCTAAAATCCGGAGAAGCAGGAACGACCACCCGACAATCCAGGCGTGCGTGGGACGTGGAACAAACCCCAAACTTCCGCAAACCGGCCACGCGTTCCTCAGATGCGAATCGCCAGGGGCACCTTTGTAATAGCACAGTGCCGCCCCTGTGCCTATAAATTCACACTTACCGCGGTCATTATCTCCTTCTTCCACCCTCGCACGAACCCTAGCGCCACCGCTAGCTCTCGACGACGCCGGCGACGAAGCGTTTCGCTGCCGCAACCTCTCCGACGCCGTCTTCACGCCGACCGCGGACATCGTCCTCTCCGCCGTCGCCGTAGGTCTCCTCCGTCGCCAAGTTAGGGCACGGACGAGTGAACTGCTCGGCCTCATCTCCCACTCAGTCTAGCAGTTCTGAGCGTGGTAAATAAAACGTCCTTTTACAGCCCCTTTTGATCCCATGGTTCTGTCACTTTCAACCATAAGAAGTTTCTATTCACACAAGTTAGATCTCTCTCAATCTGCATCTCATAGCATGCCTAGTATATTCACTTGTGCTTCATGAAGTAGTTAGATTCCTCACTTGTACTGATCTGTGGGTTCGTACAAATCTGGAACCAACTTCTTTTCTATGAGTGAATGTCTTCGCATGATGAGGTCAATGTCTTCTAAACTGATTTATCTTCAAAATCTTCTGAGAATGCATATGACCTCTTCCCCTTCCCTCGCACCTTAATGCTATCACAGGTACATGTCCGTGGGAGAATCCTTTGGTTCTCATAGTCTGCATTCATTTGCAGAATTCTTACAGCAACACATAAATTCTCCTGAAGCCAGTTCCTGTTGGTCCAGCAAAAGAAAGCCTTTGAACGTCTTGAAGCCTTCCAAGTTAAGGTTTATGGCTTAAGAAACAGCAGCAAGGAAGGGGGCAGACAGAGACATGGAGGAACATCCAAAGATCGCCTGATGAACTGGCAGAAATGTACAAAACAGATCCTGAAGAGAATTATGGTCAGCGCAAGACCCGAATCCAATGGATTCGACGCTATTGGGCAGAACAATGGTTCAAGTACCGCTTCACAACCCAAGAGTATGCTGAGAAAAGTGCCATCAAGAGACCGTGGGGGGACATCCTTTACAAGAACCTCATACCCAGGACCAGAGATGAAGCCATTGCTCAAGGCTTCTACCCATGCATGGTCCGAGGACCACAGCCTGATGATGCACATCCGTCGTCACTACTCTGGTGTCGTGACGACAATCTGTTCAAGCGCAACTTCCAGTTTTCCCAACAATCAGCGAAGCAAAACAAGAAGAAATTTTGGTTAGACTTCAACCCTGGTCCCTCAGCACCAAGGGCAGATGGCACACGCGAAGCAGAACCCAATGTCATCGGTCCGTTTGCCAACCTCGAAGGCCTCATCACCTACATCTTGGTTCAAGGGACTGCAGTGAATGAGCCTGCAGCTGACACCGAGTCTGATGAAGTGCCAGCAGTGCCTGCAGTGGCGAAGCCTAAGAAGTTGAAGAAGCCAAAAGCTTCAAAGCCGCCCCCTTCACCAAAAATCTCAAGGGCAAAGCCATTGGCAACTTCACCTCCTGAAGACAGTGTGCAGTCTGAAGACGTATCCCGCGTCTCCAAGCCCCAGAAGGCCAAGATGCCTCAGCCACACACCAGCAAAGAGCTCACAGCTCCTGCCATTCTGCGCAGCGAAGCCATTGATCTGTCAAGTGATGAAGATCTTGGAGATGACGCTCTCGAGCAGCTCATCAAGAGCAAAGAAGAAGCTGAAATCTTCAACAATTTGCCTCTCTTTGATGTCGCCATCATCCACAGCTTCATCGACGAATGGTTTGCCACACCAAACATCAGCTTCGAAGATCTGCAGCTGCCCATTGGCCTCAGCGTCGCTTTCCAAGGCGCTATTGCTTCAGAACTTGCAATTGCCCAGCACATTGTTGAACTGAAGCAGAAAATTGATCATGAAAAGGCTCAGTTCAAGAAGAATGTGGCCAAGCTCAGCGTGCAAGAAGTGAAGAGCTTCAACATCATGTTGCATGAACTAAAGGAAAACTTTCTGAAGAAGCGTGCAGAAGCTCAAGGTTCACGTGAGCGGATGAAGTCTTTGGCAGACAGATGTGTGCAGGCCTACAATGAGGCCGAGAAGCGCAAGGCACTTGGGAGTCCCGGCATCGACCCCAGGATGGCCACGAAGCAGAAGAAGAAGCCTGCTATGGCTGAACCAGAGGCACCAAGGCAAGAAGCAGTTCCAATTGTCTTCCCAACTGCAATGACTGGCTCGAAGCCAAAGAGCCGGTCAACAGCTTCAGAGCTCAAGAAGACAAGAACTGCTGAGGCTGAAGCCAGGAAGAGGAAGAGCTCTGAAGCTCTCCTACTGCCCCCAGCAAGAAAAGGAGGAAGACAAAGAAATCTCGGGCTGCTCCCACAGAGCCCTTGATAGTTGAACCTATTTCTATGGTTCACCCGAACGCAGAACGTCAACTGACAGTTCATGATCCTGCTTCCACAGAGGCTCCTGAAGCTGAAGACATACCAGCAGCCGACCCCATCGCTGCTGAAGACATTGGTCATCAGGACAATGTACAAGATGATGCAGCCCTTCCTCAGTATGAACAAAGCGAACTCATCAGCATTGGTCATCCACTGACGCCAATTGCACAGGATGCTTCATGGGCGGATCGCCCTCAAGAGGAAGAAGACTATGAGGCCCAGCCCACTCCAACCCCACAGGCATCGTCTGCGTTCCGCAGGCTTCGCAAAGGTCCAAGGCCTCAAGTCTATGCTGAAGACATTCCGGCTGCATCAACCGAAGAAAATGAAGAAGTACCACAAGATCCCACTCCCCCGCTACACCAAGAAGCAGTTCTCCAGGAGAACGTGCTTGTGACCGACCCTCCAGCTAGTCAAGCGGAGGCTGAAAATATTGAGGCTGCCACAACCAACACTGAAGCCAATGTGGAGCCCTCCCCACCAAAAGCTTCAGAGGACAGCGAAGCTACTGATCCAGACACTTCTGTTCCTGAGTCTGCTGCAGGCCCTCAATTTGATTACCATGTTGAGCACAGGCCTCATGTCCAGAAGCCAGTCCCAAGGCTGCCACGGTTCCCAGGTCCTGCATCAGCACCTGGGTCCTTTAACATCAATAGCTTCAGGGCAGATAATACGTTCTTCAACAGCTCCAAGAACCCCTATTCAAGGGAAAGGATTTCATCAGATAGGTTCTGGAGCTATCCTCAATGCAGCTACTATTCATGCATCCTATACAACCAAGGTCGCATCTTCCCGCACAAGCGCCTTGATGTTGAAGCCATTGCTGGTCTGCCCTGTTTAGAGGAAGCATTGGATTGCTTCAAGCAAGTGGGTCTGCTGCAGTTTGTAACTGATGAAGAGCACTGGAATGAAGAGCTTCTTCTGCAATTCTATGCCACCCTCCACATCAAAGGATACAACAGAGATCCGAAGACTTGGACTCTGGAGTGGATGACCAGCAATGTCCATCACGAAGCCAATGCATTTGATATCATTGAGCTCACCGGCCTGCCCACTCCTGGCGAATTCTTCGAGGAAGGCTGTCCACTACACACTGAAGCTCTTGAGAGCATATTCCAGAGGCCTGAACCGAATATGAGTTAGATGCTCTCCATGATGAAGCCGTTGCCCCTCGATGCTCCTTATCCAACAGAGTTCTTTGTTGAAGACTTTGAGTACCTGCCCAGAACCATCTATCACATTATCCGGCAGACTCTCTGGCCTATCAAAGGGCACTCTCCAAATGCCAAGATCGAGGGTGCAATGAAGACTCTGATATTCTGTATCCTTCATGGCAAATGCTTCAACGCACAGGACTTCTTCATACGCCAACTTGCTACATCTGGCTCAGATTTACTTGGTTTGAAGTTCTATGCTCCTTGGGTAATGAGACTGATCAAGCTTCATTCTGCGATCTCATATCAGCCCTTAGCCCGCAACCATCGGATCTTCTTGCCAGATGTGGATACCTCTGTTGAAGCCATCTATGCTGAACCTGCCAAGCAACCTTTGAGTCTTCAGAATGCAGAACACCAGAGCTTCACTCAAAACATTGAAGGTGTTGAAGCCATCTCCAGGGTGTATCCTTTGGCTGGCACTACACGTGCACCACACCTGCTTCAACTGAAGCCACTGACAGTGCTACTGCTTCAAGACCCAAGAAGCGCACTCGTGTTCTCAACGACCGAGAGCTTCTTGTGGCCCTTCATCAAAAGCAGGATAGGCATCATGACTGGTTGAAGAGACAGATGAAGAGCCTCTTGGTGGATGTAAATCGCATCCGAAATCTTGCCACCAAGAACGCTTTCGTTGCCCATGAAACCTGTCGCCGCACATGGAAAGGGCTAACGATGATGCTCTCTGAAGCTGATCTTCAAGAGGATGGCTTCACTGAGAGATTCAAATTTGACTCCACACCACTTCGAAGAGCTGTGCTACTGGGGACACCATCTCTTGAAGACTCTGAGTTTTCTTCCTCTGCTGCCACAGTCACTGCCAGAATCATTGAGGAAGAAGACGATGCTACCTCACCGCCACCTGCTTCAGCACCTCCAAGCTCTTCAGCACCACCAAACAACACCAACAACCCTGCTACTTCATCTACTCCTCATGGGAACGAGTAGAGGCTCTATGTCTTCAAACCTTTTTGGTCATTACTGACAAAAGGGGGAGAAGCATATGAGATTGATAGTCTTCTAGCGGGTTCATATGGGCGGGTGCTTTATATTTTGCTTCGTGCTTACAACTCTCGTTTTTTTGCTACATTTGGTTCTTATGAGTTGTAAGACTTAAACCAGATGGTCGTCTGCTACTTGTTTGCCACCCTGTTATGCGAAGATAAATTCCGCATGTGCGAAGATAAATTCCGCACTTATCTCATTCTGCAGACGTCCATTTTCTATTATGCATGTCATTATCTTCATATACTCTCACATGCATAGTGGATTGTCATCATAAGCTGAAGTGGATCTCCACAAGTACAACCTGCCATGTGCATTTGCATTCCAAAAGCAAATTAACTTATATGCACATCTTCAGGGGGAGCCCTTGCAACTTATGAAGACAATTCCTTATCCTTCACAATTTCACAGACTATATTCCCCGTTGAAAACTTCAACTAGTTTGTCATCAATCACCAAAAAGGGGGAGATTGTAAGTGCATCTAGTGCCACCCCTAGTTGGTTTTGGAGTATTGACGACAAACCAAGTTGAGGGACTAATGTGTTTGTGAGAATTGCAGGATAACACAGGTAGAAGTCCCTCATTGATTCGGTTTTACTACCAGAGATGACCCCTAAAAATGTATGAAGACATTGAAGTCAAAGGTGGTATATGAAGATATTCACATTGAAGACTATGACAAAAGAAGACACATTATGAAGCCTATGGAGCTCGAAGACTTAGATCTTTCATAGTTCTTTTTTCTTTTGTGTTGAGTCATAGGAACCACCGTACTGTTAAGTGGGGTCCAGGAGAACCAGTCAGAATGACTGAAGTGATGCCTAATTCAAAACCTATGTCTTCGAGCGAAGACTATGAGAGCAAATCTTGTCCAGAGTCGGACAAGTCAGCTTTACTTGTAGCCCAAGTAAAGTTGCCGTGTGAGTTCGAAATCTGACCGTTGGAACACGTGTCAGTTCCTTAGTGACCCAGGGTCATTTCGGACAAATCAGGTCGGGTTGCCAAGTGGCTATAAATAGCCCACCCCCTACAACCATAAACCGTTGGCTGCTCAGATTTCAGTGCACGGCTTTTGTCGTTTGAGAGCAACCCACCTCGAAGCCTTTGAGAGAAAATTCCTAGCGAGGAGAAAAGCCCTAACCACCCAAAGCCAGAAGAATTGGGCATCACTTAGGTCTTCTTGTCTGTGTGATCTGAAGACTTATTACGCTTGAGGACTGTGCATCCCCAGACGGTTAGGCGTCACGTTCAGAGCATCCAAGAGACATTGTGGATTGCCAGTGAACGAAGTCTATGAAGGTTTGGGAGTCTACCTTGAAGACTTACCAGAGTGATTGGGCGAGGACTATGTGACCTTAGCTCAAGGAGAATACGGTGAGGACTTGGTGTCCTGAGCTGGGTGTTCAGGACTGGGTGTCCGGGACTGTGTGTCCTAAGGTTTAAATACCTAGCCGCTCCAACCAGATGTACAGTTGTCACAGCAACTGGAACTGGTCCAACAAATCATTGTCTTCAACGAGTCACTGGTTTCATCTTCACTTCCTTTAACTTACTGTACTCATTGTGAAGCCATTGCATGCCTGCTATATCTTTTGTCTTCACAACGTAACTGTATGATTTGTTTGGCGTCATAACTTCTTCCTACCTGATCCTTATTACACTGCAGCTACTTGTCATTGTGCTTTCACTCTATTGAATACTTGACTATGGCTTGTCTAGTGTAATCTAACTTCCGTTGCATAGTAATAGGCATATCTCTGCTATTTGTCTTCATAACTTCTACGTTTTGAAGACTTTCATAAAAATCGCCTATTCACCCCCCTCTAGTCGATATAACGCACTTTCAACTCCGGTAGAAAAGAGAAGCAAGAATAGATAAGTAGAAAAGAACTTGAGCAGAGGACCTGACACCCCGGTTAAAAGGATAAGCATGAAAAGAACACGATCCTGACAAAACAAGAAGATGGGTTGAAGAGAGGAACATCACGAAGCCTCCGGAAGGAAGAAATAGAAGATAGATAGTTGAAATAAAAGAATGGAGAAGAAAATGCCAACTTCTGTCACAAAAGAGCTTGAAAAGGCATCCTTAGGAGAAGGTTCGAACGGAGTTGTTGGAAAAACCAACAACGAAAAGAGTAAGCTTGTTGTGGGCTTATGGAAAACATCTCGAAATTATGAGGTGAAATTCTGCCACTAACGAAAACAAAAGATTGGATTGATATGAACAAGGAGACGAGAAACTTATCTCACCGGGGGGATAAATGAAAGAACTTGGGTCATTTATGAGCACCATAGATAGCAACAATCCTTAGGGAAGGCTTTAGGTGAAGTATAACCCAAGATAACTCCAAGGAAGAAGGTGATGGGTTTAAAATACCTCATTCTTAACAACATGTGAATCATGAAACATGAGCTCAAATTATCGAGAATGACATAATACCACCTCCAATGATGCGGTAGAAAGAATTGCACTCCGGATTGCAAGATGAAGAGTGCTTGAGCTCCTCTGAAAAGAATCTCGATGAATCCTTCGAGAAGGAATTAAATCTTTGATGAACCATCATGTAGAGCCTCTATGAAGAACTCCGGTACTAAAAGAATGATCAAATGAAATGAAGGATGAAAGCTTGGAACTCCGGGAAAAAGAAAAGATGAACCAATTGAAACCGAGAATTTGATGAACCTCCGGAATAATTGAATTTACTCGATGAAACAAGAATAAGAATTACATTATGCTTATCCTTCACCAATTTAAATTGATGACAAGCAACGGATTTGGCATACTACTTATTCTCGTAGAAAGGATTAAGATAGATATAGCGTAAACTTGAGAAGGTCTTCGACGAACCACCGGTAGGGTTGAAACAACGAATAAATTGATATGATAACGAAGGAAGAGAAGTCTTGAACGAACCACCGTAAGAATTAAAATGACCGAAGGAAAGATAAAGGAACACCGGGAAGAATTATGAAATGAATGAGGATACTTGAGAGAATCTAGATACATGAGAACGAAGGGATCATGAACTGATTAGAGATCACTTGAACGAAGCACCGGTAAGATTTGGAGAACCATAGCTGAAAGCTAAGAATGAATAAATTCTGAGATGGTGGGCTCCGGAGAAACAAACTGAAAAGAATCTTGAATTGCTTTAGATGGGTGAAAAGAATTCTCACAATCAAAAACAATTATGAGAGGATGGCAACAAGCTAGGATCATGAATCATGAAGAGAATGGAGCAAGATTAAAGAGAAACTCTTCTTCGTTCTTCAAAATCCGAGAATGACGACGAGAAACCCCACCATGAATTATTTAGACACTACGGAATGAAGAATGGAAAGGTTGAGCCAACGATGAAAAGAATTTAACCGATCTTGGAGAAAGGCATTTGACTGATGATAAATCATTCTTACGTCAAACTTTGAGATGAATATGAGAATAACTCCGGAAATTAGAAGAGTCAGGTAAGATCCTGGGGAAAAGACCTGTGGGTTAGGGCCCACTCAAGAGAAAACACCATTAGAATGATTAAAAGGAGAGATTGCACCGGTTGAATTAAAAGGCTTGAATGAGATAACATCCTCAAAATAGCTTGAACGGATTAAGAGTGGAAACAAGAATCTTCTGAGATCTCTTTAGCACTCCGGAACAAATGGATGGTGAGAAGTGAATGATTATGAGGTGCACCGGCATAAGAAAAAACATTGGACAAAAAGAAAAGACAATGCTCAATACCAAAGTTTGAATTGGATCCACCGGAGAAGGAAAATGAGTGAGGAATGACGAACTAGAAGAGCATCTTCATGTGAACCACCTGGTAGAACATTGGAAGAAAAGAATGAAGAGACTTCACAAGAATAAAAGGATGCTTGATTAAGAAATCTGAGTCCTCGAAGAAAAAGGGGGGGGGGGGGGGAAAACAAAGTCAGCTTGGGACGAATGAAATGAACACCGTTGAGAGGACTTGAGTTGATCTTGCGAATGTTGACAAAGATTGGATCCACTCAAAGAGAAACACACCGGTTAAAAAGGATTGACATGACAATCTCGATGAATAAGAAGGATTAGTATTCACATAGGAGTATGAGAACACCATTTAGGAAAGGTATGGAATCAACACTTGACATTGAAGCAACTCGAATACCACAACTCAAAACAAAAACAAAGGGTTGGCTTGCAGAATAAGCCGGAACAAACATATGATAGAGATTTCGTCCAAAGTTTTCGTGGTGGCGCCTACACGGGCTCGATCATACAGCACCATCAAGTACAAGGCAGTGCACATGACATACGAAGCGTCCCCGAGTCGGCATAGCCAAGGACTCTTTAAGACACAACGAGACCACTGTAAAACCGACCGTGAATAGGCGGACCACTAGACGTCGAACCCCAATTTCATATCATACATCTGTTGGAAAGATATCCTAAGAACTACTTGATTTCCCACCTATGAAACTCCCGAACCTTTCCGGTTATGCAATCAGGTGTTGGGGATACAGGGGAAGCATAATATCTCACCCAAAACTAGAAAATCCTACATCCAGCTGTATCCATCCTTCAACACATAACCAAGAAACCTTCGGAAATCATCCGTTATACAAGTTATGGCAATACTCCCGAACTCCCGCCCCAATACTAGGTGGCGTCGAGGTTATCTCACCAACGAACTGCATAAAAAAGATTTTCAATGTCGGCGTACTAAACTCAGGTATTCCAGAACTGCAACGATAAAATTGTGACGACAACACCTTGAAGCTCAACTCCCCGGGACACTGCCACAACCCCTAAATGACAGGAGGCACCAAGAACAATGTTCTCGTCACAAAACCATCGGAACGATTCCATGATACCCGCGTCATCCTAAAAATTTTTTGTTGAAATTTGAGAAGAGAAGAGTCAAAACTCTACGTCAGGATGCCTCACCAGAGCGACGAAGGGACTGAGGAGTAAAAAGAAGTCCTAACACTCCGATATATATAATTCCTAAATGACTCAAAACATTTTTCTAGACTCAACAACGCCAGCTATTCGATCAAGCAGGGGGCTCCTAAGGTTGGTAATCAGAGCCTTCCCCGACCTTAGGAGCCCCCACTGCTTGATCGTTTTTAGCAGCCGTTGTTGAGTCTAGAAAAATGTTTTGAGTCATTTAGGAACTATATATATCGGAGAGTTAGGAATTATTTTTACTCCCAGTCCCTTCGTCGCTCTGGTGAGGCATCCTGATATAGAGTTTTGACTCTTCTCTTCTCAAATTTCACTAAAAAAATTTTAGGATCATGCGGGTATCTTGGAATCGTTCCGATCGATTTGTGACGAGAACATTGTTCTTGGTGCCTCCTGTCATTTAGGGGTTGTGGCAGTGTCCCGGGGAGTTGAGCTCCGAGGTGTTGTCGTCACAATTTTATCGTTGCAGTTCTGGAATACCTGAGTTTAGTACGCCGACATTGAAAATCTCTTTTATGCAATTCGTTGGTGAGATAATCTCGACGCCACCCAGTACTAGGGCGGGAGTTCGGGAGTATTTCCGTAACTTGTATAACAGATGCTTTTCGAAGGTTGAGGTAGATGATTTCCGAAGTTTTTCTTGGTTATGTGTTGAAGGATGGATACAGTTGGATGTAGGATTTGCTAGTTTTGGGTGAGATATTATGCTTCCCCTGTATCCCCAACACCTGATTGCATAACCGGAAAGTTTTGGGAGTTTATAAGTGGGAATTCAAGTAGCTCTTAGGATATCTTTCCAACAGATGTATGTTATGAAATTGGGGTTCGACGTCTAGTAGTCCGCCTATCCATGGTCGGTTTTATAGTGGTCTCGTTGTGTCTTAAAGAGTCCTTGGCTATGCTGACTCGGGGACACTTCGTATGTCATGTGCACTGCCTTGTACATGATGGTGATGTACGATCGAGCCCGTGTAGGCCCCACCACGAAAACTTCGGACGAAATCTCTATCATATGTTTGTTCTGGCTTATTCTGCAAGCCAATCCTTTGTTTTGTCTTGAGTTGTGGTATTCGAGTTGCTTCGAAGTCAAATGTTGATTATTCCATACCTTCCCCAAGCAGTGTTCTCATATTTCTATGTGAATACTAATCCTTCTCGATCATCGAGTTTGTCATTTCAATTTCTTCTCCACCGGTGAGCTTCCCTTCAAATGGATCTGTTCATTTTCGACATCCGCAAGTTCACCTCTTATTTTTTCCAATGTTGTTCGTTTCATCCGTCCTCAAGTTGCCTTTGTTTTTTCCCCCCCCCCCCCCCCTTTTTTTTTTCAAGGACTAAGTTTTGTTTATCAAGTATCTATCTTACGATTATGAAGTCTCTCCATTTTTTTCCGTCAATGTTCTTACCCGGTGATTTTCACGAAGATTCTAACGGAGCCTCTAGTTCATCATCCTTCGTTCTTTTCTCTTCTCCGGTGGATTTAATTCTAGTTTTTGGTGTTGATCATATCCTTTTTCCTCGTTTCAAGTACCTTCTCTTACCGGTGCTCCTCATATTCATTCACTTCTTGCTATTTATTATTCCGGAGTGCTGAAGATATCTTGAAAATTCGCGTTTCCACCCTACATTCGTTCAAGCTCTTTCGAGGATGTTCCCTCATTCAAGTCATTTAATTCAACCGGTGTTTGCTCTCTTTTGAATCGTTCTACGATGTTTCTTTTGAGTGGGCCCTAACCCACAGGTCTTTTTCCAGGATCTAACCTGGCTCTGATACCAACTTGTAACGCCCACGATGTGGCTCTATCTCCCACGTGTCGAAGCACGACTTAGAGGCATAACCGCATTGTAAGCAATGTCGCAAATGAGGTAATCTTCACACAACCCATGTAATTCATAAGGGAAAGAGATACATAGTTGGCTTACAATCGCCACTTCACACAATACATGAATAAAGCATTACATCATCTAGATACAGACAAGGTCCGACTACGGAACCAAAATAAAAGAAGACTACCCCAAATGCTACACAGATCCCCGATCATCCCGACTGGGCTCCACTACTGATCAACTAGAGCGAAACAACACAAAGGACAAGATCTTCATCGAGCTCCTCCTTGAGCTTGGTTGCGTCAGCTGCTCGGTAACATCGGCACCTGCAAACTGGTTTTGGAAGTATCTGTGAGCCACGGGGACTCAGCAATCTCACACCCTCGCGATCAAGACTATTTAAGATTATGGGTAAGGTAAAGGTATGAGGTGGAGCTGCAGCAAGCGACTAGCATATATGGTGGCTAACATACGCAAATGAGAGCGAGAAGAGAAGGCAAAGCACGGTCGATAAAAGTATGATCAAGAAGTGATCCTAGACAACCTACATCAAGCATAACTCCAACACCGTGTTCACTTCTAGGACTCCGCCGAGAAGAGACCGTCACGGTTACACACGCGGTTGATGTATTTTAATTAAGGGCAACTTCAAGTTTTCTACAACCGGACATTAACAAATTCCCATCTGCCCATAACCGCGGGCACGGCTTTCGAAAGTTCAAATCCCGGTAGGGGTGTCCCAACTTAGCCCATGACAAGCTCTCACGGTCAACGAAGGAATAGACCTCCTCCCGAGACATTTCGATCAGACTCGGTATCCCGGTTCTACAAGACATCCTCAACAATGGTAAAACAAGTCCAGCAAGACCACCCGATGCGCCGACATCCCGATAGGAGCTGCACATATCTTGTTCTCAAGGCACACCGGATAAGCTAAGCGTACGGGAGCCAACGTAACCCAAGTTGCCAAGGGACGGCCTCGCACGGTGCTCTGGGTTGGACCAACACTTAGACAAGCACTGGCCCGGGGGTTTAAAAATAAAGATGACCCTCGGGATGCGCGACTCCCAAGGGAAAAAGGCTAGGTGGCGAATGGTAAAACCAAGGTTGGGCCTTGCTGGAGGAGTTTTATTCAAAGCGAACTGTCAAGGGGTTCCCATTATAACCCAACCGCGTAAGGAACGCAAAATCCGGGAACATAACACCGATATTATGGAAACTAGGGTGGCAAGAGTGGAACAAAACACCAGGCATAAGGCCGAGCCTTCCACCCTTTACCAAGTATATAGATGCATTAATTAAATAAGAGATATTGTGATATCCCAACAAAATACCCATGTTCCAAACATGGAACAAGCTCCAATCTTCACCTGCAGCTAACAACGCTATAAGAGGGGCTGAGCAGGCGGTAACATAGCCAAAGAACGGTTTGCTAGGACAAGGTGGGTTAGAGGCTTGGCTCAACAATATGGGAGGCATGATAAGCAAGTGGTAGGTATCGCAGCATAGGCATAGCAAAAGAGCGAGCAACTAGCAAGCAAAGATAGAAGTGATTTCGAGGGTATGGTCATCTTGCCTGAAATCCCGCAAGGAAGAAGAACGAGTCCATGAAGAAGACAAACGGACGTTGACGAACGGGTCCTCACAAACGCGACGTTACCGGAACCAAACCGAAGAAGCAAACACCGAAAAAGACGCAAACCACATAGTAAACAACCAACACATAAACATGGCATGACGCACAATCGAGTATGATGCATGTCCGGCTTAATGAAGTATGGCATGGTAAAAATGCACAAACAATCCTACAAATTAAGTGGAGCTCAATATGCATGCAACGGAGTTGCATATTGAAGAAAACACCACATGACTTATTTAGATCGATCTTGTTTATGTACCCAACAATATTAAATGTTGTTAACCATGGCAAGAGGTGAAGCAAAGTAAACTACACAATCTAAGCAATTTAAATGGGGTCGGAACCATCAAACAACAATTCTGGTAAATCCCCATATGCATTTAGCAATTTGGTGCAACAACAAGTTTAAACATATTAAATGTTGTTATCATGATGCGGATGTCATGTTCAAGTTATGCAAGTTTAAGAGAACGTTGACATGAGGGTGATGAGAGCATTTTTCACCATGGTAGAAAGAAAGGGGTGCCACGGAAACGAAACGGAAATGATGCCGCGGCAACATTCCGGTTCCGGTTACTCGATTGAGAAACCGATGCAAAGGAGAAGTGTGCGGATGCATGCAACAGATGGTGGGGCACTCCCGGATACCGGGTGTCCCACGAGTTAGTGGCATGGAAACGACTGACAATACGGACATGATGTAGACAAAGGGTGTATCTCATCCAACATGCATTCATTCATTCACGGGCGTCGTCTCGGGGTTATACCTTCGAGGTGAGACCTTTCGGAACGGATCAATTTCTTAGCGGAAGTAGACGGTCTCGCCACGTTCGTAGAGGTAGTAGTTGTACTCATGCCGTAGTGGAAGTAGTCGAACTTGATGGAACCAAGGTCCTTGAGGGTAGTCGTGGTACTCGTCGCGTTCCGAAACCGAAGCGGTACTTGGCAATATCCGGGACGGTTTTGACGTTTTGGTGCGGTGTAGTGGTACATGTCAACGGTCATCATGGTACTTTGTTCCGGTCCTGTAGTCGTACTAGGCCTTGGTGGACCTTCGAGGAACTTGCGTATCCGAAGGGGTACTTGGCGATCGATGGACGTCGTGGTACTTGTCGGTCCACGAAGTCATTCTCGTAGGTCTTGGTGATTCGTTCGGTACTCGTTTATGTAGTAGTCGTACACGTGTCTTCGGTGGGAGTCTTCGACAGAGGTACTTGACGTTCCGGTGCGGTAGTCGTCCGCGTGGTCCTGCAGTCTTGATAGTTCGAAGGGGTGCTTGGCATTCTCCGTCTTGTGGGTCATGGTACTTGGCGTGGAGGTAACCATCTGGGCTGCCGTTCATTGGAAATGAGCTGCACCAGGGAAGATTAATGCAGCGGTGGCAGCAACCAAGTTGAACGAAGGGGACGGCTCAGACAGGAGCTTTTGCACGGGGAGGAGGCGGACGAAGAGCACCGAGGTGGAGGCAGCAGTGCTCCTGGTGGTCGTCGGTGGACAGGCGACGAGAAGAGGAGGCGAAGCCACGGACGCAGAGGGCCGTGTGGTGTGGAGCAGAGGCGGACGAGCCAACACGGCTGGAGATGCGACGGCGGGGATGGCCTGGACAAGGCTGGAGGTCGGGGAGGGAGCTGCTGATGGCGGCCGGACCAGGACTTGAGGCAGCGGAGCTCCTGCTCGGCGACAAGCGAAGCAGCAAGGAGGAGACGCTCCGGGACGGCTCGGGCTCCAGGAGCTCGGGTGAGGGACGAGGAAGGGAGACGCAAGGACAAGGTGGTTTGACGGGGCGGCGTGGTTCACGAGATGGACAGCGCGGGGCTGCAGGATCCGGTCGAGGCATGGCCTACGGCGCGGCTTGTAGCAGAACGGGCAGGGGCGTTCCTCTGGCGTTGGCTATGGGCGTGCGGCGGCAGGGTACATGGCCATGGGGATTGGGATCCCCCCTTGGTCGCACTGAGAAGATGAGGGAGGAGACGAACGAGGGGAGAGGGATCGGGCTGCGGGTCTCTCTCTCGTGCTCGATACGTGTGTGGTGGCGGCGCCGAGGAAAAAGGACGGGAGGAGGAGGGAACGAGAGATGGAGAGGGTGGTTGCGATCGGCTAGGGTTAGCAGTGGGCTGCAGGACTCCTTGGGCCAGGGAGGCCGGCCCATCAGAGAGGGTTAGGTAGGCTGGGCTAGCTGCCCAAATGGGCCAGTCTAGATGGACAGACCCAAGAGGTTGGCTGGGCTGGCTCTCTTCTCTCTCCCTCGAATTCTCTTTTACTCCTTTATTTCCTGATTTAACAAATAAACCGAGGAATAAGAAATGTAGAGAGAGATAGGAGAAGAAATTGAGCAGGGCGCCAATTTTCTTGGACTCATAAAAATGAGCTTGATCCAAGAAAAATACATTTGGCACCGTTTGGAAGGATTGCATTCGAACACATTTGAATGTGATTCAAATGAGTTTGAATTAGGAAAACATTTTTGGAGAGTCCAAGAATGTTCGGAATAATGGTGGAGCGCCGGAAAATGGAGAAAGGATAAAAGCAAAGTTTTGGGACCAAACTCGAAGCGCGAAAAGGCATGTGATTATTTGTAAGTGTGTTCATGGGTAAATTCAAAATAATGGAAATATTTATAATAGCTCCCTAATAACGGGAGGATATGTTATAAAGAGAATCACCAAGTGAATTCCCTCAGTTTAAATGGATCAAAGATCCATGCCATTTATTTAGATGAGATGCAAAAGATTTATGACATGATGACATGATGACATGATGCAAAGCAAACATAAAAGGAGCAAGTAAAAATAAAACACACAGAGAAACCCGGGAACCCTGGAAGGCAACTGAAGCTCCGGTCTTGGGGCGTTACAACACTCCACCACTATGAGAGGATCTCATCCCGAGATCTAGGATGGCATCGGAGGGAAAAGGAAGAGGAAGAGAAGAAGTAAAACTAAGTTGCTTCTTTGACAAACGAGTGAAACCACGAACCTTGAAAGGTTGAATAACTTGAAAGAAAGAAAAACAACAGAGATGAACAACGTTGAGAATACTCCGTTAGAAAATAGGAACAAGGAAGAACAAATTCGGATAGCACTCCGGTAGAAAAGAGAAGCAAGAATAGATAAGTAGAAAAGAACTTGAGCAGAGGACCTGACATCCCGGTTAAAAGGATAAGCATGAAAAGAACACGATCCTGACAAAACAAGAAGATGGGTTGAAGAGAGGAACATCACGAAGCCTCTGGAAGGAAGAAATAGAAGATAGATAATTGAAATAAAAGAATAGAGAAGAAAATGCCAACTTCTGTCAGAAAAGAGCTTGAAAAGGCATCCTTAGGAGAAGGTTCGAACGGAGTTGTTGGAAAAACCAACAACGAAAAGAGTAAGTTTGTTGAGGGCTTATGGAAAACATCTCGAAATTAACCTGGCTCTGATACCAACTTGTAACGCCCTCGATGCGGCTATAGCTCCCACGTGTCGAGGCACGACTTAGAGGCATAACCGCATTGAAGGCAATGTCGCAAGTTAGGCAATCTTCACAACATCCCATGTAATATAGATAATAAAAGGGGAGATACATAGTTGGCTTACATTCGCCACGTCAATCAAAGTACATAAATAGCATTACAACATTCAAACACTCATGGCCTGACTATGGCGCCAAAATAAAAGAACAACCCAACATGCGACACGGTCCCGATCACCCCAACTGGGCACCACTACTGATCATCAGGGAAAGACACGTAGTATCGGCGTGAGTCCTCGTCGAACTCCCACTTGAGCTCAAGCGCGTCATTTGGAGCGGAATCATCAGGCCCTGCATCTGGTTTGGAAGTAATCTGTGAGCCACAGGGACTCAGCAATCTCGCACCCTCGCGATCAAGACTATTTAAGCTTAAAAGGTAAGGCAAAGGAAAATATGTGGAGCTGCAGCAAGCGACTAGCATATATGGTGGCTATCCTATTCGCAAAAGAGAGCGACAAGAGAGGGCAAAGCGCGAGCGAGCAACTAGAGGGCATCCTACGGCAAGCATTACTCCAACACCGTGTTCACTTCCTGGACTCCGCTGAGAAGAGACCATCACGGTAACTCACACAGTTGATTCATTTTAATTAAGTTAAGGTTCAAGTTATCGACAACCGGACATTAACAAATTCCCATCTGCCCATAACCGCGGGCACGGCTTTCGAAAGTTCAAATCCCTACAGGGGAGTCCCAACTTAGCCCATGACAAGCTCTCACGGTCAACGAACGAATAGACCTCCTCCCGAGACCTTCCGATCAGGCTCGGTATCTCGGTTCTACAAGACAACTTCAAAAATGGTAAAACAAGTCCAGCAACATCACCCGATGTGCCGACAAATCCCGATAGGAGCTGCACATATCTCGTTCTCAGGGCACACCGGATAAGCTAAGCGTACGAGAGCCAACATAACCCAAGTTGCCAAGGGACGGCCCCGCAGGGTGCTCTAGGTTGGACCAACGCTCAGAGGAGCACTGACCCAGGGGGTTTAAAATAAGATGACCCTTGAGGCCACGAAACCCAAGGGAAAAGGCTAAGTGGCAAATGGTAAAACCAAGGTTGGGCATTGCTGGAGGAGTTTTATTCAAGGCGGACTGTCAAGGGGTTCCCATTATAACCCAACCGCATAAGGAACGCAAAATCCGGGAACATAACACCGATATGAAGGAAACTAGGGCGGCAAGAGTGGAACAAAACACTAGGCGAGAGGCCGAGCCTTCCACCCTTTACCAAGTATATAGATGCATCAAGATAACAAGGCAATATAATGATATCCCAACAAGTAAATAATGTTCCAACAAGGAACGGTCTCCAATCTTCACCTGCAACTAGCAATGCTATAAGAGGGGCTCAGCAAAGCGGTAACATAGCCAATCAACGGTTTGCTAGGACATGCTGGGTTAGAGGTTTGACATGGCAAATAGGGAGGCATGATAAGCAAGTGGTAGGCATCGTAGCATAGGCATAGCAAAAGAGCGAGCATCTAGCAAAGCAAAGATAGTAGTGATTTCGAGGGTATGATCATCTTGCCTGCAAAGTTGTCAGAGTTGACTGGATCCTCGAAAGCAAACTCAACGGGCTCCTCGCTAGAGAACTCGTCTCCCGGATCTACCCAAACAACACAAACAAGCAACAAGGACACAATCAACCATGTGCAAAGCTCAAACAACGTGATGCAAATATGGTATGATATGCGGGATGCAATATGTGATGCATATGCAAGATTTGACAAGGAATGATTGAACCTGGCCTCAACTTGGAAATCCAAGTGTGCCACTGGAAAGGTGATATGAAATCTCTTGAAAATGATATAAAGATCACCGGAATCGGAGTTACGGTTTGGAAATGGCAAGCAATTCAAATATGACACCGGTCTGCGATATACAGCAAGTAGCCATCTAAATGCAACAAGATGAACATGCTACAGCACCCAAACATGGCAAAAAAATACATGGCAGGGATCCACTCATGATTCTTAACAAAAGACTAGCACTGAGCTATGGTCAATTCATCCATTAACAGGTTCAAACAAGCATGGCAAAAATGCATTTGGTAAACAGATTTCAGACTTAGTGAAATTAACACTTGTCTGGAATTTCAGATCAGATAGCACACTTTGGAGCATGAAAACTATATGCTGCAGGACCTGAACATGGCAAAGTAAAGCATGGCATGGAGCTACTCAAAGAGCTTAACAAAAGTCCCTTAGTGACCTTGAGCCAAAAGGGATCAGAAAATACATTTGCAAGCATGTAAACATGGCAAAAACATAATCAGATCACAGACTTAGTGAAAACTGGAGCATGCTGAAACAGATAACAAGTAGGCATGTTTACGAGCTCGATGCACTCACTACAGAGCATGTCATGACAATATAAGCATACACCCATCAAGAATACACAAAATACAAGCTAGACATGGCAAGAACAATAACATAGCATGCACGGATCAACTATAACATCCTCGGCAAAATCGCTAACAAGTAGACAATCTGCCCAGATTCACGAAATGGCAAAAGTAGAGCTCGATTGACTCAAGCTAGGGTGCTCCATAATTGCAAACAAAGACATGTATGGATAGAGCACTACAAGATTAATAACTCATCCTTACTGATCATCCTCAAAAGAGGCACGGATCACTAGGAAACAACATGAACATATGGCATAATGAGATAAACAGTCCAAGGACTTAGTGGAATTGCTAAGTCCCTGAAATCAGTATTTACGAATGCACCACTTTGCAAGCTTGTGCTAGTCACCACACACATCACAAAAATACATGGGTTGCACCTCTGGATAGATGGAAAAACATATAATAAAACTCATGTAGAGCTCAGGGGCATATCATGCACACGTTAATCATGGAAAAAATGACAAATATCTAAATGGAGCAGCAGATCTGACAATTATCTCAAATAGCACTCTTCCAACATCATTTCGGGAATCAAGATGAACTCAAATGAAAATGATGCAATGAGATGAAATGATGTGCTCTCTGAGGTGAACATTTTGATATGCTATATGCCCAAAACAGAGCTACGGATGCAAAGTTACGATACGATGAACATAGCCAAAATATTAGGGTTTCGGGCAAAAAGTCAACCGAGCAATTTGGATCTGGATCTGGATCTCGCCGCACGGACTTAGAGGTTCGCCGGAGAGGGGTTTGGCCGGCCGGAGAGGAACTTTCCGGCGACGACGCGGGGAACGGCGGAGGGCGGCGGAGGCGGAGATGGACGGAGAGGAGGCGGACGGCGAGGCGCGGTCGGGGACGGGGCGGCGCGCCGGCGTCGGGAAGCGTCGGCGGAGCTCGCCGACGATGGTGGCGGTGGCCGGCGCGGCTCCGGGTGCCGGCGTTGGCGGAGATGGCGGCGGGGTCAGGCGACGATGGAGGCGGGCGGCGCTGCGCTCTGGGCCGGGGAGGGCCCCGCACGGGCCCGGGCGGGCCGGCGCGGCGGCGCGCGGTGGCGATGTGGGCGCGGCGCCACGTGGCGGGCGTCGATTGGTGCGGGCCGGCGGATCCGGACGTGTTCATCGGTGGCGATTCTGTCCGGTGGCGCGGATGATGTTTTTTTAGGGTTTGGACGAAGGGGATCCGCGAATTTCGGAGGGTGTTCTTTATATAGAGGTAGAGGGAGCTAGGAGTGTCCAAATGAGGTGCGGTTTTCGGCCACGCGAACGTGATCGAACGCTCTAGATGATGGAGAAGGTTTTGGTGGGTTTTGGGCCAAAATGGAGGGGTGTTGGGCTGCAACACACACGAGGACTTTTCGGTCCCTCGGTTAACCGTTGGAGCTTCAAACGAAGTCCAAATGGTACGAAACTTGACAGGCGGTCTACCGGTAGTAAACCAAGGCCGCTTGGCATGTCTCGGCCCAATCCGGAAATGTTTAATCCCCACACATGAAAGAAAGGTAGAAATGACCACCGGAGGAGAACGGAGCGCCGGAATGCAAAATGGACAACGGGGAAAATGCGCGAATGCATGACATGAACACGTATGCAAATGCAATGCACATGATGACATGATATGAGATGCATGGCAACGATAACAACACACGGAGACAAAAACCCGAACCCGAGAAAATAAAATAACTTAAGGCCGGAAATGGCAAGAGTTGGATTACATATTGGGTAAATCATATCCGGGGTGTTACAACGATCTCTGCTTTGACAAGATGTGTCAAGAAACCGTCTCGCGTTATGTGTGAAGCTGGTTGAAGAAAAACGCTTCAAATAATCACCGGGCCATGACATAGCATCGTGCTGCCAAAACAAGTCAGCAAATTAGATTTGTGAAAATATTATTCTCTCTACGGTAGTGTGTGGAACTTATTTTACATGGTCGGACACTATCCTCGTGTTCAAATCCTTCTGTGATGGAACCCGCCTTGCAATGCCGAAGACAATACTACGCGCCGGACTCATCGTCATTGAAGCCTGGTTCAGGGGCTACTGAGGGAGTCCTGGATTAGGGGGTCTCCGGACAGCCGGACTATCTCCATTGGCTGGACTGTTAGACTATGAAGATACAAGATTGAAGACTTCGTCTCGTGTCCTGATAGGACTCTACTTGGCGTGGAAGGCAAGCTAGGCAATACGGATATGGATATCTCCTCCCTTGTAACCGACCTTGTGTAACCCTAACCCTCTCCGGTGCCTATATAAACCGAAGGGTTTTAGTCCGTAGGACAACAACCACAACATACAATCATACCATAGGCTAGCTTCTAGGGTTTAGCCTCTCTGATCTCGTGGTAGAAATACTCTTGTACTACCCATATCATCAATATTAATCAAGCAGGATGTAGAGTTTTACCTCCATCAAGAGGGCCCGAACCTGGGTAAACATTGTGTCTCCTGCCTCCTGTTACCATCCGGCCTAGACGCATAGTACGGGACCCCCTACCCGAGATCCACCGGTTTTGACACCGACATCGGGCAAAAGCCATCCATGCACCCTCAATGCACGTTGACCGCTTCACAGCGTCGATACTGTTGGGGAACGTAGTAATTTCAAAAAATTTCCTACGCACACGCAAGATCATGGTGATGCATAGCAACGAGAGGGGAGAGTGCGATCTACATACCTAGTAGATCGACAACGGAAGCGTTTGGTTGATGTAGTCGTACGTCGTCACGGCCCGACCGATCAAGCACCGAAACTACGGCACCTTCGAGTTTTAGCACACGTTCAGCTCGATGACAATCCCCGGACTCCGATCCAGCAAAGTGTCGGGGAAGAGTTCCGTCAGCACGACGGCGTGGTGACGATCTTGATGTACTATTGCAGCAGGGCTTCGCCTAAACTCCGCTACAATATTATTGAGGACTATGGTGGAAAGGGGCACCGCACACGGCTAAGAATAAGATCACGTGGATCAACTTGTGTGTCTCTGGGGTGCCCCTGCCTCTGTATATAAAGGACTAAAGGGGGGGTGCGGCCGGCCAAGGAGGGCGCGCCAGGAGAGTCCTACTCCCTCTGGGAGTAGGATCCCCCCCCACCCCCAATCCTAGTTGGAATAGGATTCGCGGAGGGGGGAAAAGAGAGAGAGGGGCCGGCCCCCTCTCCTTGTCCTATTCGGACCAAGGGAGGGGAGGGGCGCGCCGCCCATGTAGGGCTGCCTCTTCTCTTTTCCACTAAGGCCCATCATGGCCCATATAGCTCCCGGGGGGTTCCGGTAACCTCCCGGTACTCCGGTAAAATCCCGATTTCACCCGGAACACTTCCGATATCCAAACATAGGCTTCCATTATATCAATCTTTATGTCTCGACCATTTCGAGACTCCTCGTCATGTCCGTGATCACATCCGGGACTCCGAACAAACTTCGGTACATCAAAATGCATAAACTCATAATATAACTGTCATCGTAACCTTAAGCGTGCGGACCCTACGGGTTCGAGAACAATGTAGACATGACCGAGACATGTCTCCGGTCAATAACCAATAGCGGGACCTGGATGCCCATATTGGCTCCTACATATTCTACGAAGATCTTTATCAGTCAGACCGCATAACAACATACGTTGTTCCCTTTGTCATTGGTATGTTACTTGCCCGAGATTCGATCGTCGGTATCTCAATACCTAGTTCAATCTCGTTACCGGCAAGTCTCTTTACTCGTTCCGTAATACATCATCTCGCAACTAACTCATTAGTTGCAATGCTTGCAAGGCTTATGTGATGTGCATTACCGAGAGGGCCCAGAGATACCTCTCCGAGAATCGGAGTGACAAATCCTAATCTCGAAATACGCCAACCCAACATGTACCTTTGGAGACACCTGTAGAGCTCCTTTATAATCACCCAGTTATGTTGTGACGTTTGGTAGCACACAAAGTGTTCCTCTGGCAAACGGGAGTTGCATAATCTCATAGTCATAGGAACATGTATAAGTCATGAAGAAAGCAATAGCAACATACTAAACGATCGGGTGCTAAGCTAATGTAATGGGTCATGTCAATCACATCATTCTCCTAATGATGTGATCCCGTTAATCAAATAACAACTCTTTTGTTTATGGTTAGGAAACATAACCATCTTCGATTAACGAGCTAGTCAAGTAGAGGCATACTAGTGACACTTTGTTTGTCTATGTATTCACACAAGTATTATGTTTCCAGTTAATACAATTCCAGCATGAATAATAAACATTTATCATGATATAAGGAAATAAATAATAACTTTATTATTGCCTCTAGGGCATATTTCCTTCAGTCTCCCACTTGCACTAGAGTCAATAATCTAGTTCACATCGCCATGTGATTTAACAGCAATAGTTCACATCACCATGTGATTAACACCCATAGTTCACATCGATATGTGATCAACACCCAAAGGGTTTACTAGAGTCAGTAATCTAGTTCACATCGTTATGTGATTAACACCCAAAGAGTACTAAGGTGTGATCATGTTTTACTTGTGAGATAATTTTAGTCAACGGGTCTGTCACATTCAGATCCGTAAGTATTTTGCAAATATTTATGTCAACAATGCTCTGCACGGAGCTACTCTAGCTTATTGCTCCCACTTTCAATATGTATCTAGATTGAGATTTAGATTCATCTAGATTAGTGTCAAAACTTGCATCGTCGTAACCCTTTACGACGAACCTTTTTTTCACTTCCATAATCGAGAAACATATCCTTATTCCACTAAGGATAATTTTGACCGCTGTCCAGTGATCTACTCCTAGATCACTATTGTACTCCCTTGCCAAACTCAGTGGTAGGGTATACAATAGATCTGGTACACAGCATGGCATACTTTATAGAACCTATGACCAAGGCATAGGGAATGACATTCATTCTCTTTCTATCTTCTGCCGTGGTCGGGCTTTGAGTCTTACTCAATTTCACACCTTGTAACATAGGCAAGAAACTCTTTCTTTGTCTGTTCCATTTTGAACTACTTCAAAATCTTGTCAAGGTATGTATTTATTGAAAAACCTTATCAAGCGTCTTGATCTATCTCTATAGATCTTGATGCTCAATATGTAAGCAACTTCACCGAGGTCTTTCTTTGAAAAACTCCTTTCAAACACTCCTTTATGCTTTGCAGAATAATTCTACATTATTTCCGATCAACAATATGTCATTCACATATACTTATCAGAAATGTTGTAGTGCTCCCACTCACTTTCTTGTAAATACAGGCTTCATCGCAAGTCTGTATAAAACTATATGCTTTGATCAACTTATCAAAGCGTATATTCCAACTCCGAGATGCTTACACCAGTCCATAGATGGATCGCTGGAGTTTGCATTTTTTTGTTAACACCTTTAGGATTGACAAAAACTTCTGGTTTCATCATATACAACTCTTCTTTAAGAAATCCATTATGGATTGCAGTTTTGTTATCCATTTGCCAAATTTCATAAAATGCGGCAATTGCTAACATGATTCAGACAGATTTAAGCATAGATACGAGTGAGAAACTCTCATCGTAGTCAACACCTTGAACTTGTCGAAAACCTTTTGCGACAATTCTAGCTTTGTAGATAGTAACACTACTATCAGCGTCCGTCTTCCTCTTGAAGATCCATTTATTCTCAATTGCTTGCCGATCATCAGGCAAGTCAACCAAAGTCCATACTTTGTTCTCATACATGGATCCCATCTCAGATTTCATGGCCTCAAGCCATTTTGCGGAATCTGGGCTCATCATCGCTTCCTCATAGTTCGCAAGTTCGTCATGGTCTAGTAACATGACTTCCAGAACAGGATTACAGTACCACTCTGGTGCGGATCTCACTCTGGTTTACCTGCGAGATTCGGTAATAACTTGATCTGAAGTTACATGATCATCATCATTAGCTTCCTCACTAATTGGTGTAGTAGTCACAGGAACAGATTTCTGTGATGAACTACTTTCCAATAAGGGAGAAGGTACAATTACCTTATCAAGTTTTTTTACTTTCCTCCCACTCACTTCTTTCGAGAGAAACTCCTTCTCTAGTAAGTTTCCGAATTTAGCAACAAAAGTCTTGCCTTCAGATCTGTGATAGAAGGTGTATCCAATAGTTTCCTTTGGATATCCTATGAAGATTTACTTCTCCGATTTGGGTTCGAGCTTATCATGTTGAAACTTTTTCACATAAGCATTGTAGTCCCAAACTTTAAGAAATGACAGCTTAGGTTTCTTGCCAAACCATAGTTCATATGGTGTCGTCTCAACGGATTTAGATGGTGCCCTATTTAACGTGAATGCAGCTGTCTCTAATGCATAACCCCAAAACGATAGTGGTAGATCGGTAAGAGACATCATAGATTGCACTATATCCAATAAAGTACGGTTATGACGTTCGGACACACCATTATGCTGTGGTGTTCCATGTGGCATGAGTTTGTGAAACTATTCCACATTGTTTTAATTGAAGACCAAACTCGTAACTCAAATATTTGTCTCCGCGATCAGATCGTAGAAACTTTATTTTCTTGTCACGATGATTTTCCACTTCACTCTAAAATTCTTTGAACTTTTCAAATGTTTCAGACTTATGTTTCATCAAGTAGATATACCCATATCTGCTCAAATCATCTGTGAAGTTCAGAAAATAACGATACTTGCCGTGAGCCTTAACACTCATCGGACCGCATACATCAGTATGTATTATTTCCAATAAGTCAGTTGCTCGCTCCGGAGAACGGAGTCTTAGTCATCTTGCCCATGAGGCATGGTTCACAAGCATCAAGTGATTCATAATCAAGTGATTCCAAAATCCCATCAACATGGAGTTTCTTCATGCGCTTTACACCAATATGACCTAAACGGCAGTGCTGCAAATAAGTTGCACTATCATTATTAAATTTGCATCTTTTGGTTTCAATATTATGATTATGTGTATCACTACGATCGAGATCCAACGAACTATTTTCATTGGGTGTGTAACCATATAAGGTTTTATTCATGTAAACAGAACAACAATTTATTCTCTTACTTAAATGAACAACTGTATTACAATAAACATGATCAAATCATATTCATGCTTAACGCAAACACCAAATAACACTTATTCAGGTTCAACACTAATCCCGAAAGTATAGGGAGTGTGCGATGATGATCATATCAATCTTGGAACCACTTCCAACACACATCGTCACTTTACCCTTAACTAGTCTCTGTTTATTCTGCAACTCCCGTTTTGAGTTACTAATCTTAGCAACTGAACTAGTATCAAATACCGAGGGGTTGCTATAAACACTAGTAAAGTACACATCAATAACATGTATATCAAATATACTTATGTTCACTTTGCCATCCTTCTTATCTGCCAATCACTTGGGGTAGTTCCGCTTCCAGTGACCAGTCCCTTTGCAGTAGAAACACTTAGTCTCAGGCTTATGACCATACTTGGGCTTCTTCACTTGAGCAGCAACTTGCTTGCTGTTCTTCTTGAAGTTCCCCTTCTTCCCTCTGCCCTTTTCTTGAAACTAGTGGTCTTGTCTACCATCAACACTTGATGTTTTTCTCGATTTCTTCCTTCGTCAATTTCCGCATTACGAAGAGCTTGGGAATCGTTTTCGTTATCCCTTGCATATCATAGTTCATCACAAAGTTCTACTAACTTGGTGATGGTGACTAGAGAATTCTGTCAATCACTATCTTATCTGGAAGATTAACTCCCACTTGATTCAAGCGATTGTTGTACTCAGACAATCTGGGCACATGCTCACTAGTTGAGCGATTCTCCTCCATCTTTTAGCTATAGAACTTGTTGGAGACTTTCATATCTCTCAACTCGGGTATTTGCTTGAAATATTAACTTCAACTCCTGGAACATCTCATATGCTCCATGACGTTCAAAACGTCTTTGAAGTCCCGATTCTAAGCCATTAAGCATGGTGCACTAAACTATCAAGTAGTCATCATATTGAGCTAGCCAAACGTTCATAACGTCTGCATCTGCTCCTGCAATAGGTCCGTCACCTAGCGGTGCATCAAGGACATAATTCTTCTGTGCAGCAATGCGGATAAACCTCAGATCACGGATCCAATCCGCATCATTGCTACTAACATCTTTCAACACAATTTTCTCTAGGAACATATCAAAATAAACACAGGGAAGCAACAACGCAAGCTATTGATCTATAACATAATTTGCAAAATACTACCAGGACTAAGTTCATGATAAATTTAAGTTCAATTTAATCATATTACTTAAGAACTCCCACTTAGATAGACACCCCTCTAATCGTCTAAGTGATTACGTGATCCAAATCAACTAAACCATGTCCGATCATCACATGAGATGGAGTAGTTTCATTGGTGAACATCGCTATGTTGATCATATCTACTATATGATTCACGCTCGACCTTTCGGTCTCCGTGTTCCGAGGCCATATCTGTATATGCTAGGCTCGTCAAGTATAACCTAAGTATTCCGCGTGTGCAACTGTTTTGCACCCGTTGTATTTGAACGTAGAGCCTATCACACCTGATCATCACGTGGTGTCTCAGCACGAAGAACTTTCGCAACGGTGCATACTCAGGGAGAACACTACTTGATAATTTAGTGAGAGATCATCTTATAATGCTACCGTCAATCAAAGCAATATAAGATGCATAAAAGATAAACATCACATGCAATCAATATAAGTGATATGATATGGCCATCATCATCTTGTGCTTGTGATCTCTATCTCCGAAGCACCGTCGTGATCACCATCGTCACCGGCGCGACACCTTGATCTCCATCGTAGCATCATTGTCGTCTTGCCGAGCTTGTGCTTCCACGACTATCGCTACCGTTTAGTGATAAAGTAAAGCATTACAGTGCGATTGCATTGCATACAATAAAGCGACAACCATATGGCTCCTGCCAGTTGCCGATAACTCGGTTACAAAACATGATCATCTCATACAATTTAGCATCATGTCTTGACCATATCACATCACAACATGCCCTGCAAAAACAAGTTAGACGTCCTCTACTTTGTCATTGCAAGTTTTACGTGGCTGCTACGGGCTTAAGCAAGAACCAATCTTACCTACGCATCAAAACCACAACGATAGTTTGTCAAGTTGGTGCTGTTTTAACCTTCGCAAGGACCGGGCGTAGCCACACTCGATTCAACTATAGTTGGAGAAACTGTCACCCGCAAGCCACCTATGTGCAAAGCACGTCGGGAGAACCGGTCTCGCGTAAGCGTGCACGTAATGTCGGTCCGGGCCGCTTCGTCCAACAATACCGCCGAACCAAAGTATGACATGCTGGTAAGCAGTATGACTTATATCGCCCACAACTCACTTGTGTTCTACTCGTGCATATAACATCAACATATAAAACCTAGGCTCGGATGCCACTGTTGGGGAACGTAGTAATTTCCAAAAAATTCCTACGCACACGCAAGATCATGGTGATGCATAGCAACGAGAGGGGAGAGTGTGATCTACATACCTAGTAGGTCGACAATGGAAGCGTTTGGTTGATGTAGTCATACGTCTTCACGGCCCGACCGATCAAGCACCGAAACTACGGCACCTCCGAGTTTTAGCACACGTTCAGCTCGATGACGATCCCCGGACTCCGATCCAGCAAAGTGTCGGGGAAGAGTTCCGTCAGCACGACGGCGTGGTGACGATCTTGATGTACTATTGCAGCAGGGCTTCGCCTAAACTCCGCTACAATATTATCGAGGACTATGGTGGAAAGGGGCACTGCACACGGCTAAGAATAAGATCACATGGATCAACTTGTGTGTCTCTGGGGTGCCCCTGCCTCTGTATATAAAGGACTAAAGGGGGGGGGGTGCAGCCGGACAAGGAGGGCGCGCCAGGAGAGTCCTACTTCATCTGGGAGTAGGATCCCCCCCCCAATCCTAGTTGGAATAGGATTCGCGGAGGGGGGAAAAGAGAGAGAGGGGCCGGCCCCCTCTCCTTGTCCTATTCGGACCAAGGGAGGGGAGGGGCGTGCGGCCCATGTAGGGCTGCTTCTTCTCTTTTCCACTAAGGCCCATCATGGCCCATATAGCTCCCGGGGGGTTCCGGTAACCTCCCGGTACTCCGGTAAAATCCCGATTTCACCCGGAACACTTCCGATATCCAAACATAGGCTTCCAATATATCAATCTTTATGTCTCGACAATTTCGAGACTCCTTGTCATGTCTGTGATCACATCCGGGACTCCGAACAAACTTCGGTACATCAAAATGCATAAACTCATAATATAACTGTCATCGTAACCTTAAGCGTGCGGACCCTACGGGTTCGAGAACAATGTAGACATGACCGAGACATGTCTCTGGTCAATAAACAATAGCGGGACCTGGATGCCCATATTGGCTCCTACATATTCTACGAAGATCTTTATCAGTCAGACCGCATAACAACATACGTTGTTCCCTTTGTCATCGGTATGTTACTTGCCCGAGATTCGATCGTCGGTATCTCAATACCTAGTTCAATCTCGTTACCTGCAAGTCTCTTTACTCGTTCCGTAATACATCATCTCACAACTAACTCATTAGTTGCAATGCTTGCAAGGCTTATGTGATGTGCATTACCGAGAGGGCCCAGAGATACCTCTCCGACAATCGGAGTGACAAATCCTAATCTCAAAATACGCCAACCCAACATGTACCTTTGGAGACACCTGTAGAGCTCCTTTATAATCACCCAGTTACGTTGTGACGTTTGGTAGCACACAAAGTGTTCCTCCGGCAAACAGGAGTTGCATAATCTCATAGTCATAGGAACATGTATAAGTCATGAAGAAAGCAATAGCAACATACTAAACGATCGGGTGCTAAGCTAATGTAATGGGTCATGTCAATCACATCATTCTCCTAATGATGTGATCCCGTTAATCAAATAACAACTCTTTTGTTTATGGTTAGGAAACATAACCATCTTCGATTAACGAGCTAGTCAAGTAGAGGCATACTAGTGACACTTTGTTTGTCTATGTATTCACACAAGTATTATGTTTCCGGTTAATACAATTCTAGCATGAATAATAAACATTTATCATGATATAAGGAAATAAATAATAACTTTATTATTGCCTCTAGGGCATATTTCCTTCAGATACGCGGCACCGCGTCAACAAGCCTTTGCACTAAACCGAAATAGCTATTCGGATCAGGCTCGGTTGGGCACAACCGGACTATGACGTCCTTCATGGCAGCGCCGAACATCCTATGAAGTTCGGCCCATTGGGACATCTGTTCATTGACCAATAAAGGGCACTTGGCTGTGCCAAACTGTGACCAAAAAAGCTTCTCCATTGCATATCCATCTCGTGCTTGGTAATACAGCGCCGCATCGGCAGAACTCTTCGGCAAGTCCAAGAACTTGTCCGGAGAAGTCCATACGGCAGCAGAAAGGGCTTTCTAGCCACAATCTCCCTTGCCTGTCGAACCTCCTCACGGGCCGCTCTGCATTCCGACCGCGCTCCTCTCGCCTCTTGTAAGGCCATCTCCAGATCAGCCGTTAAGGCTTCACTCTCCTCTAGAAATTCACAGCGGCCGGTAGCATTCTCCATCTCGAGCGTCATCATGGATATCTTCTCCTGATCTTGGCGCCGTGCAGCTCGTTCGGCTTTCAATTCAGTCGATGCCTTTTTGGCAGCAGCATTGCTACGCCGAGCTTGCTCCTTGGCCCGGGCCAACTCCGCTCGAAGAACTTCAACGGGGCAGCACCATCTGCAGCCAAAATTTCAGCATCATGCTTATACCACAAAAATGTATGAGGATTGCCCCGAATACATACCTTGCAACTCTTCAAGACGCATATTGATTAAAGAAAGATCCCCTGCCACATCAAGCTTCCACTGCAAATCGGCAATTTCCATAGTCCAGGAAGCGGCCAAGGTAGAAGAAGCCTGTGTTAAGAGTTGATCAGGTTACTCCTCAAACGGTCTTTTTCGATCCTCCGCTTTGCTTCCCAGCGGAAGCCAACCCGAGTATCAGGGGCTACTACCTATACATAGGCGCATCTTTGCAAATGAAACATAGCTGAAAACTTAGGTTGCAAACCTCAAAGCCCTTCAGTAGGCTCATGAAGGCTTCATTTAATCTGCTCTTCACGGACGAAATCTTCTCAATCACTGTACCCATCAAGGTACGATGTTCCCCCGAGACAGATGCTTTCCGCAACATGTCCCGCAATATATCTGGAGTCTCCGGGTTCCCGAGGCTGCCCCAAAAGCACAATCATCCTTTGAAGGAATCAGCTTACCCATCTTCAAAATCGCTGGCGGCTGTGAACCAGACAGGCCAGGGCTTCGGTTATCATCAGCCCCAAAATCCCGGATGGTCGGAGATCCACCTTTGGGCACTGCCTCTTCTGCCCCCTCAGTTTAAAGGGGCCCTCCGCGATGACACTTCAGAGTCATCCGCCTTATTGGGTGAGGAGGCCCGAGGAGGCGTCTCGCTCTCCATCATCTCTGGGAGGAGACTCCCAGAAGAAGAGGATCGCCCCGAAAAATCCTGTTCTGACCTGTAAAAATGCATAAATGCGTTACGTGTATCTTTGGTAACAATAACGGAGCGGAACGCTATAAAAGTACTCCGGATTCTCTTATGGTTCGGCCAAGGGCCTGTCCCCTTGTTGGAGCTACTCAACGGTAACACTTTCCAAACCCAAGCCGGTCGACGGTGGCATCTTGCCCTTCTTGGGTGACCGCCCCTCCCCATCTTCGGAGGCGGCCCTTTTCCTCCTGTTCGGATAAGGGATACTGAGTCCTTTTCCGCCTCCGTCTTCGGGCGAGGAAAGGTTGATTTCTCTGGATTCATTGTCTGACTTACCTCCGGAACCAAGGTCATCTTGGATCTTTTCGCCCTCCCCTGCTGGTGCCTGGTATGGCACCGGGGCCAGCATCCTTGACAACACAGGAGTAGCTGAGTCCTCAAGAAGGGGAGCCGGACACCTAATCAATTCCACCTTCTTTATCCAGCCCTGAAAAAGGATGATACTGTTGGTATCTTGCCACTGGGTATCTGATTATGAAGTATTCAGTAAATGAGTACTTACTGGGGTCTTAGGATGGATGCAGTCAAGGCCAACATCTTCGGTGGTGTCCGGCCATTGCCTTCGTTTCCCGAAGACTAATCTCCACATTCCTTCGTGCGTTGTGCCGAAGAAGTTCTGAAGAGTCCGTGGCCCTTCTGAATCGAACTCCCATAGGCGGAGAGGCCGTAGCTGGCACGGCAGGGTCCGACGAACTACCATTATATGAACGATGCTGACTATGTCGATGTCCCTTTCAATGAGGCTTCGGATGCGACTTTGCAGAGTTCGCACATCATTCGTTGATCCCCAATATAGCCCCTTATTAATCCACGATGCAAGTTGAGTTGGAGGGTTGGGTCGAAATGTGGGCGCGATCACCCACTTGGAGCTGCGGGGCTCGGTGATATAGAACCACCCCTGCTGCCACAGATCGGAAGATTTGGCAAAGGGTCCTTTAAGCCAAACGGCGCTAGCAAGCTTGCTCACTGTAGCGCCGCCACACTCGGCCTACTCCCCCTCTACCACTCGCGGCTTTACATCAAAGGTCTTGAGCCACAAGCCGAAGTGCGGAGGAGTTTGGAGGAGGGCTTCGCACATAACGATAAACATTGAGATAAGGAGAATGGAGTCCGGGGCCAAATCGTGGAAGTCTAGCCCATAATAGAACATGAGCCCTCGGACGAAGGGGTTAAGTGCAAACCCCAACCCGTGGAGGAATTGGGACACGAACACGACCCTCTCACCAGATCTGGGGGTGGGAATAACCTGCCCCTCGGCAAGAATCTGATGATGGATTTCAGCGGTCAGGTACCTCGCCGCCCGAAGCTTTGCGATATCTTCCTCCGTAATACAAGAACCTACCCACCGGCCTTGACGGCTAGATCCGGACATGATTGGGGCTGGTGGCGATCGATACCCGGGTGTTGGAACTCGGGGTAGAAGGGGTTGAGGGAGAGGCGAGCGTGGAAGAAAAATACGGGTTTGTACCCCTATATAAAGGCTGCAAATATCAAGCATCTCCTCTCGGGCCTCAAAAACTTGCTTGTTTCCAAGGAGTTGTACCCAAGCGACAGTTCCATTACCCATATGCGGGTAGATAGGAATCCCTTAAAAAAGGGAGGCACGATCTCCGTTTGGATAAGATGCACCAATAAGGCCACGTCCTGGGACGTGGGGTGACGGGCCGGCTAAAATGGTTCGCAAGCAAAGGTTAGGCATGCGTGGTGTCATATTACCAAAAAGTGGTCGGTGGGTTGAACCCAAGAAATATTATATCCTCTACGGTTGTCAATACAAGCCCGGATACAATCATTACATCCGAAGATCAGCTAGGAGTTTGGAAGGGGGGACCCGCCTTGCAATGCCGAAGACAATCTGCCGTCAGACTCCTCGTCATTGAAGCCACATTCAGGGGGCTACTGAGGGAGTCCTGGACTAAGTGGTCCTCGGGCATCCGGCCTGTTATCCATGGGCCAGACTGTTGGGTTGTGAAGATATGAAGACTGAAGACTGTACCTATGTCTGGATTGGACTCTCCTTGGCATGGAAGGCAAGCTTGGTGACCGAGTATGGAGATTCCTTCTCATGTAACCGACTCTATGTAAACCCTAGATTCCCCCCCGGTGTCTATATACACCGGAGGGGTTAGTCTGGAAAGGATATATTCATTACCATAGTCATATAGGCTAGGCTTCTAGGGTTTAGCCATCTCGATCTTGTGGTAGATCAACTCTTGTAACACCCATATTCATCAATAAAAATCAAGCAGGACGTAGGGTATTACCTCCATAGAGAGGGCCCGAACCTGGGTAAATATTGTGTCCCCTATCTCCTGCAACCATCGATCCTAGACACACAGTTCGGGACCCCCTACCCGAGATCCGTCGGTTTTGACACCGTCATATGCCCCACAAATTCAAGAGCT
>NC_053024.1:296412789-296437514 GCF_003073215.2 Triticum urartu | reverse complement strand
ACTCGCGCATACGTACGGCCAGGGCTCGTGTACATGGCTGGGTCGGAATGGAGAAGCTGCGCCATCGTCGTGATCGTGGGGAGGCAACCGGCAGGGTCGGAACGGAATGCGCCGTCATGTTCATCGGGAGCCAACCGGCTTGGACGGAATAGTCGATGGAAACCAGGCCTGGCGTACCGTAGAATGGAGGAAACAGCCTTGTGTACGACCGGCCATGGTCGAAACGAGATCATGTTCATCGGGAGGGGTCTGGCGTACCGCAAATTGGAGGAAACGGACCTCCTATGGTGGAAATGGGGTCCTGTTGATCGTGAGGGGTGTGGCGTACCGCAAAATGGAGGAAACAGACTTGTGTTCGAGCGCTATGGTCAAAACGGGGTCCTGTTCAATAAGAGGGGCGTGGCGTACCACAAAACGGGACTCCATGGGATACTTTTCATCTCCACCGCTGACCTCCTCCAGCCTCCACGGGCTAATGTTCATCCACCGTCGACCTCCTCCAGCCTCCGCCTGCGACTGTTCATCCAGGGTCCTGTTCATCCAGCCTCCACCGTGCGCTCCTCCACCCGCTATTGTTCAACCAGCCCTCTCCACGGGGTCCTGTTCAACCACCCCTCCATGGGGGTCATGTTCATCCAGCCCTCCATCAGCTACTGTTCAATCAGCCCTCCACGGGGTCATGTTCATCCAGCCCTCCACAGGGTCCTGTTCATCCACCCCTCCACCGGCTCGATCGATCGGGGTACTGTTCATCCATCGGCAATGGCCTCTACTACCACGGGATCCCGTTCATCCAACCCCCATCGGGAAGTGTTCATCCAAACCCCCCAACAACGCTCACTATTCATCAAGGGAAGGATGCAGCAGTGTTCGATCGGCTTTAGTTAGCAGCAGTAGCGAAGGAATCACTCGATCGGGTTGAGTTAACAGCCATCAATCGATTGCTCGGTTTCAGTAACGCGTAGCCTGCAGTGCAATCGCTCAGGTTCAGTTAGGTGAATGCCTCGCTCGGGTTCAGTTAGAGCCCAACGCCTCACACCCACGTGCCTACGTGTATGACAGAAATGCGCATCGCTCGGCCCCCAACCACCCACCGTAACCGGGAACTCCCTAATATTTTCCTCGCCCTCGCTTCTACCACGGTTTTCTCCGTCATGGACGGCCCAAAGAATGTCATGCAGCTGTGTCTCGGGCCCGCCCAGGACGAAAAGCCCATTTTCTATCATGATTTTTTGTCATAGAAGTAGGAACCCACCACATCTTTGATGATACCGGGTTTTGTCACAATTATCGTCATTGAAGTGTCATAAGCATGACAGAAAAAAATTCGTTCGGCCCAAAATGTCACGGATGTGTCTTTTTTGTAGTGTAAGAAGAGATGCTTGGCTTCTTTATCCTGGCATAATCGGAACTAGACACTTCACGTACTCCATATTTTTCTTCAGAGGAGGATGATCTTGTTGTGCAAAGACAAGAGGGCAACTAAATGCTAGCATCGTTGTTTGCTCAGAAAAAAGGGAAGGAAATATTTAAAACAACACATATGAAGCACTTCTCAAGGACAATAGCACTTTCTCATAACAGTATCTAAACAGTAGCACAACACCAATAGAGATGACAAAGCTCAGTCATATGGATGAAATCCGTAGGTGAGTACCAACCTTTGTCAGGAGGCTTATTGGTAGAGCATACAGATGAAGCACTTCTCCAGAACAATCTGTTGTTATCTACTGTGGTTGCCATGCTTACTACATACTCCTTGTCGGTGTCAAAACCGACAGATCTTGGGGTAGGGGGTCCCGAGCTATGGATTCTCGGATCAATGGTAACAGGAACGAAGGAGACAATGTTTTACCCAGGTCGGGCCCTCTTGATGGAGGTAAAACCCTACGTCCTGCTCTTGTTTATATTGATGGAGTATCAAGTACAGAGTTGATCTACCTCGAGACCATATATTGTGGTCTAAAACCTGAGGGTATGATGAATAATGTCATAAGGATCTAGCATATCCCTATCGACTAGCCCGGCCTCGGCTTATATAATTCACTAGAGGCCTAGGATAACAAGAGTTCTAGTCAAATACATCGGTGGAGAGGAGTCCTTGTCTTGATCACCAAGTCTTTTGGAATCTTCCTCGTGTGTACATCGGCTGTCCGAACTGGTCCATGAGTAAACGGCCATGGGGTCCTTGGCCCAATCCAACTGATTGAGAGACGATGTGGTGAGTACCCTCTGGTCCAGGACACCATCAGTAGCGCCCTAAACCGGTCTTCAAGTTGGGGACGCTTCTCGGTTCTTCTGAACTATTCTTTGTCTTTGGCCGTCGGTCTTGAAAACTGGTTCAATAAATATTCCCATCTTCTATCTTGATGATTGCCGAGCTAAATCTGAAGATCTCACATGTTGGGTGTCCGACGAGCCCTTTAAGTCTTTGGCCTTTATCAATGCCTTGTTATTTTTATGCCACACCTCAGGTTTGAAGTGTTTGTCATGCGGCAGTGTACTCTTGCATCTGAGATCCAACGCTGGACTACATTCAGGGTATCTTTTGCAGTCGAGCACCAATGCTGGAACGCTTCCGAGCTCCAACGTCGGAATGTATCCGAGCTCCAATGCCGGACTATGTCCAAGCTCCAACGCCGGACTGTATCCGAGCTCCAACGCCGGACTATATCTGAGGTGTCATAGATCACCTTGGTTAAAAAATCTAAAGGAGTTTAGCCAAGCTTAATGCCGGAAATTCCCTCTGTGGAGCCAGCCACTTGCATCCGAGCTATATCCCGAAATGCTTTCGAGGTGGTTCAGCACCTCGGTCATGGGCTGATTGTTGGCAGATTTTATTTTCAATGCGTGTAAATTTATTTGCTCTCAATATGTATAACTAGTAGCCCTCAAGGTGTGTGTCGGTCTAAAACCCAAGATGCATATGAAGGAAAACATAAAATCGCTGATCCTAGTAGCCCCTGAGACTCAGGTCGATTCGCGAAATCGGCCCGAGGATCAACTCCTAGCTCGGCAGCATTCGTAGGAATAGAAACGCAGTGTAATATATTAGAGGCAATAGTGATCGGCGGACGGGCCCCTGAGAGAGGGTCGTGAGAAGTCGCCGTGATATATTAGCTTGAAGCTGGATAAGTCCCAGATGGTACTTATTGTTGTCCGAAGAAGCGCTTGTCCATAGTTCGGTCATGCCGAACACTGAGCACTTTGAATTTTCTGCATTGAATAGGCAATGCAGTAGCCCTCGAGCCACCGGTCGGGTGGCAACAGCAGATCAGGGGATTGATGTGCCCCTTTAATATTTATAAATAATGAGCATGAAGCCCAGTAGCCCCCGAGCCTTAATGTGGGCACGGGTGGCCGAATTAAGGATTGATATCCATTTGACAAAAAAATTTGTTGTGTTTAACATAAACTTCTCAAAAAGATAATAAGTTCTCTTAAATGAGCTTAAAGCTGGTAGAAGTCCAAGCTTGCCAAGGTAGGCCCCAAGGGGTTGAAAAGATGGGTTGCAGTAAATGAATTTAACTCGCAATTTTTATGTGTATTGATTCTATGTATCCAAGTACTTTACATCATTAATGCTCGGATCCGCATTGTACAAAACTTTGTTGACCGACCATTAGCTTCAACCTCGTCGGCCAGTAGCTGGGGAGTGTTTGTCCTACTTTATAAAGCCATTACAATGGCAAAGTTTTACGACAAACAAAGCAATCCGGCCATATGGTTTTATAAACAAAGGTATGCGGAGAGAATGTTATATTGCTATTAAATGTAAAAAACATCTTCCAAAGAAAATAGTCCGGCTATCGGTTCCTTTCTTTGGGTTGTCATGCTGATCATGATCATGAAACCTCACCTCCAATCAATCTGGGAGGAAAATATTGAGGATTCCGTTTGGGGAAAGTTCCCGAACTATGTGGTCTTTAGCGAACCAAAATTTTCACTTCCATCGTTGCCGACCAATTATATCCTTCAAGATCTCTAGCTTTCGGCTTCATCCAGTCTGAGGTACTAACTCGGATGACCCGGTAGTAACAATCACAGAGGTGCTCCCTTTACCGCCTAGCCGAACAATCGGGAACGTAGGGGTAAGCACAGGAGCCAGGCAACCCAACTTGGCCAAAATCTTAAGTCAAATTGATGCATATTTATGGCTTTATAACGATAATTACGGAAGGCAACGCTTGTATAATGAGTACAAATGCTGATGATATTTATTTTGACTCCGTTGCGACTGTTTATCATTTGAAAGTGGCCCATTGTCGGCTTCTACCCCTTTGTAGATGCTATGCAGGGTGTTTCCATAGTAACAAAACAACCCTTAGCCAACATCTCAGTGCCCGGAGGTGATTGTGTTAGCGGAAATAAGGCAATCAAATATGTGGGCTTTATAACTTTCACTTAGTCATAGGAGCTTTAAACTGGGGAAGCAACCTACTAGCCCTCGGTTAGTGTTCGGCACCGACCGAAGTCTAGCCATTAACACTTCGGCCAATGTTATGAAAGGTCTATCGTTTATCATGGGGTAATCGGTATCGATCTATAGTTTGACACCGTCATCGGATCGCTAACCAATTTTTGCCCATTGTGACAGTCAGTTTTCGGCTTTCTCCACTGAGGTGCTTAACCATTCGAGCTAGAAGCACAATCGCAGTGGTTCTCTGAGGGAGTCCAGGATTAGGGGGTGTCCGGATGGCCGGACTATACCTTCAGCCGAACTCCTGGACTATGAAGATACAAGATTGAAGACTTCGTCCCGTGTCTAGAAGGGACTTTCCTTGGCGTGGAAGGCAAGCTTGGCGATACGGATATGTAGATCTCCTACCATTGTAACCGACTTTGTGTAACCCTAACCCTCTCCGGTGTCTATATAAACCGGAGGGTTTTAGTCTGTAGGACAACATACAGAACAACAATCATACCATAGGCTAGCTTCTAGGGTTTAGCCTCTCCGATCTCATGGTAGATCTACTCTTGTACTACCCATATCATCAATATTAATCAAGCAGGACGTAGGGTTTTACCTCCATCAAGAAGGCCCGAACCTGGGTAAAACTTCGTGTCCCTTGCCTCCTGTTACCATCCGGCCTAGACGCACAGTTCGGGACCCCCTACCCGAGATCCACCGGTTTTGACACCGACATTGGTGCTTTCATTGAGAGTTCCTCTATGTTGTCGCCATCAGGAAGGATGCCTCGCCCCGTCTTTAAAGACGGCACCATTGCTAAGGGAGCTTTGGCTGTCGGCCAAACCCTCCGGCTAGGTGGTCTTCTTATGACCGCCTGTTTGGCTTCTGCGCCGACGATGACCTCTCGAGCCATCAAAAACAATCTTCATGTCAGCTCGGAACTCGCCGAGCGGTTAGATCCAATGGAGCTCTCCTCCATAAATGGGCTCTTGGACCGCATCGCCGCCCTGGGAGTCGCTACGGATTACGACCAGATTGGGCCTAAACCCGATCTGAGAGATATTAACTCTCCCCAAGTCACCCATCACATTGCCGTGGTAGAGGAACAGTGCGGCGACCCTTCATCTATCTTAAGGATTAGCTACGTCCGGATTCCCGATCCCTCCAAGCCGGATACCCGCAGAGGGGAGGATATCACTCAAGACCTAAACTTAGAGTCAGGCGACGGGCTGGATTCATTGGACAACATCCAGGAATCCAAATATTCGAGTTTGGAAATTCCTCGGCCTCTGAGCCTCAGATTGGGTGAGGCTTCGGATTTAATTCCACCCACCCACCCGAACATAAGCGATCTATCCCAAATCAGGCAAGAGCCCGATGAAACAGTACATCATTACTGGGCCAGATTCCTCCTGGTTAGGAACATGATAAGGGACAGTTGCGAGGAAGACGCAATCTCAATCTTCTGCAATAATTGCACGGATAAGGGAATCCTCAACGCCATAAGTCACCGTGATATTACACGCTTCGCTGACTTAGCATCCATGGTACGAAAGTACTGTGCGATGGAAAGCGCCTGGAAAACCGAAATAAAGTTTTGGGATGATCCGGCCCTGAATACAAACCCAGTCCGAAATAAAAGGGTGCATCATCGCCAGACACCCGGGTCAAACACCAAAAAGCAAAAACCCTCTACATGGCATGGAACCGTACTGGAAGGATGGCTTAATGGACCTTGTAAAATTCACAGTACAGAGGACGCCACACCAACTCACAGCCTTAGAGCATGTTGGATACTCCGGTAGGTGGCCAAAATTGGCGAAGATCTCCTAATTCCGGAGGCCATAGAAAGCCACCCCAGAGACACCAATACGGTATTAACAGTCTTCGAGACTTTCGCATCAAATAATATGAGAAAAAGGACACTCCGCAGCCTTGCCGAAGTCTACCAAGTAGCAACAATAAACACATGGAGTGACACGGCTATTACCTTTAACGCAAGTGATGAACCTCAATTCCGAACAGCCCGAGCACCAGCCGCATTGGTCCTCAGTCCAATAGTGGATGGCTTTCGTCTTACCAAGGTACTCATGGACGGCGGCAGCAGATTGAACCTCATTTATGAGGAAACCCTTCAAAAAATGGAAATAGACTGGAACCGCATTGAACGAAGCAGCACAACCTTTAGAGGAATAATCCCAAGTCGGGAAGCGCGCTGTATAGGAAAAATCACACTAGATGTAGTGTTCGGCACACCGGATAATTACAGGTCCGAAGAGGTCACGTTCCATGTGGCTCCGTTCAGCAGCGGTTATCACGCTCTGCTAGGGCGGGAAGCGTTTACAATCTTCCAAGCAATACCCTATTACGGGTACATGAAGCTCAAGATGCCCGGGCCTAACGGGATCATCACTCTCGCTAGTGATCCGAACATAGCACTCCACGCCGAAAACAAGACAGCCGCACTGGCCCTCGAGGCACTATCCGAAGCCCTAGCGGCTGAGGAACTGACTACGCTGCGCTCCACGGTGAACAGGGACGATGTGGTACTCGACAAAAGATCCAAGTCCACGTCCTTTAAACCGGTGGACGAAATAGTCAAATTCCAGGTCCATCCAACGGACCCCAATAAAACAGCTTCCATCGGGGCACAGTTAAACCCTAATGTAGACGCCGCACTGTGAGAGTTCGTACGAGAGAACTAGGACATTTTCTCCTGGCACCCTTCAGACATGCCAGGAATCCCACGGAGGCTGGCCGAGCACAGCTTAAATATCCTAAAAGGATTCAAACCTGTCAAACAAGCTCTTCGACGTTTTTCCGAACCTAAGAGACAGGCCATGGGAGAGGAGCTAGCAAAGCTATTGGAGGCCGGATTCACCAGAGATATAAAACATCTGGACTGGCTAGCAAACCTGGTGATGGTACCAAAGAAGGACAAATCCTGGCGCCTGTGCGTTGATTTTAAAGACCTTAACAAGGCTTGCCCAAAGGATCCCTTCCCCTCCCCCGCATCGATCAAATTATCGACGCTACCGCAGGACACGATTAGTTGTGTTTTCTCGACGCATATTCCGGCTACCATCAAATCAAGATGGCAGAATCAGACCAAGCCGCAACAGCATTTATCACACCATACGGCCCATTCTGCTTCAACACAATGCCCTTTGGGCTCAAAAACGTCGGCGCAACATATCAGCGCATGATTCAGACATGTCTGGCAAACCAGATCGGCAAAACAGTGGAGGCATATGTAGATGATGTGGTCGTCAAAACAAGACATGTCAAATCTCTAGTAGATGACTTGAGGCTCACATTTGATAACCTCCGAACATACGACATCAAGCTCAACCCGGAAAAATGCATTTTCGGCGTTCTAGCTGGAAAGCTCTTGGGCATCATTGTATCCGGTAGAGGAATTGAAGCAAATCCAGCCAAGATCCGAGCTCTGTCCCAATTGAATATCCCAAAAGACCTCAAACAAATACAAAAGTTAACCGGATGCGTGGTGGCTCTAAGCCGCTTTATCTCCCGCTTGGGAGAAAAGGCCCTACCCCTTTACCGCCTCCTTCGGCGCACCGAACACTTCGAATGGACGGATGCAGCCACGGCCGGACTCGACGAAATAAAAGCCATATTGGCAACAAACCCAGTCCTGGCCGCGCCAAACATTGGCGAACCAATGCTATTGTACATTGTAGCAACACATCAGGTTGTAAGCGCAGTGCTCGTCGTCGAACGAGAAACGGATGGAAACAAATTCCCCCTTCAAAAGCCGGTCTATTATGTGTCCACTGTCCTCACTCCATGCAAATCACGGTACCCGCATTATCAAAAGATTGCTTACGCGGTATTCATGGCATCCTGGAAGCTACGACACTACTTTCAAGAGTGTTCAATAATAGTAGCCTCGGAAGAACCACTTAACGATATTATAAACAACCGTGACGCAATGGGCCGGATTGCAAAACGGGCCATTGAGCTCCTCCCGTTCGATATAACTTATAAGCCACGGCGAGCCATCAAGTCGCATGTTTTGGCCGACTTCGTCGCAGAATGGACGGAGGCCGAACTCCCTAAAGAGTACGGCACATATTCAAATTGGATCGTGCATTTTGACGGCTCCAAGATGTTGGCCGGACTAGGGGCTGGCGTCATTTTGATGTCCCCCACAGGAGACACAGTTCAATACGTACTCCAGATTATGTACACAGACTCCAACAATGCAGCCGAATATGAGGCCCTTTTACATGGTCTCCGGATGGCAGTATCCATGGGCATTCAACGCCTAGAGGTGCGCGGGGACTCGAACCTCGCAATATCCCAAATAAATGGAGACTTCGATGCCAAGGATCCAAAAATGGCAGCCTACCGCAACACCGTCCTAAAAATGTCAGCTCGGTTCGAAGGGCTTGAATTTCACCATATAGCCCGGGAAAATAATCAGGCGGCAGATGTCCTGGCACGCATCGGCGCAAAACGCGATGTAGTCCCCCCCCCAACATCTTCTTGGAAAGGCTGTTCAAGCCATCCGTAGTATGGGAAGGGGAGCCGAACAATAACAGCCCGGACCCAACCGCACTGCCCGACACCGAACATTCTGACACAATCGGAGGCTCTGCCAATGAAATAACACCTTCAGCCCACGTAATAATGGCCATCGCCCCGTGGACAGAACCATTCCTCGCCTACCTTACTAGGCAGGAACTCCCCGAGGACCAAAAATGAGGCACGCTGCATAGTGCGGCGATCCAAAGCCTACAAAGTCCACGAGGGAGAGCTTTATAAGAAAAGCACTATCGGAGTCCTTTAAAGGTGCATCTCCGAAGAGGAAGGGCGGAACCTCCTGGCTGAAATTCATGCCGGACTCGGCGGTCATCACGCGACAGCTCGGTCCCTTGTAAGCAAGGCCTTCCGTATAGGCTTTTATTGGACGACGGCCCGGGCAGACGCCCAGGACTTAGTCCAACGATGCGCCGGTTGCCAGCTCTTTGCAAACCAAAGCCATATGCCACCCACGCCCTCCAAACTATCCCCATCACTTGGCCCTTCGCGGTCTGGGGGCTTGACATGGTTGGACCCCTTAAAGGCGGAACCCACAAGCAAAAATACTTACTGGTCATGGTGGATAAGTTCACCAAATGGATAGAAGCCAAGCCTGTTAGGATGGCCGAATCCGGACCGGTGATAGACTTTATATCCGGGGTTGTACACTGTTACGGCGTCCCCCACAGCATCATCACTGATAACGGCACGAACTTTACGGCCGACGAGGTAAAACTCTGGTGCAAAAACATGGGCATCAAGCTCGATTATGCTTCCGTCTATCACCCACAAACTAACGGCCAGGTCGAACGTGCAAATGGTCTTATCATGAGCGGCATCAAACCCAGATTAGTGCGGTCCCTCAAGGAATCTAACACGCACTGGGTAGAGGAGCTCGACTCCGTACTCTGGGGGCTGCGGACCACGCCGAATCGCACCACCGGATACACACCATTCTTTATGGTGTACGGCGCAGAGGCAGTTCTGCCTTGCGACATAATTCATGACTCACCTCGAGTGCGCATGTACGAGGAAAGAGAAGCCGAGCTCGATCGGCAGGACAGTTTGGACGCATTGGAGGAGGAGCGTGACGTGGCAAAAGCCCGTTCCGCATTCTATCAACAGCAGGCTCGAAGATACCAAAGCAGAGAAGTACGGGCCAAAAATTACAACGTTGGCGAATTAGTTCTACGCCTGCCGGACAAGAAAAAGGACAAACTCAAGCCCAAGTGGGAAGGTCCCTTCATAATTGACCAAGTCCTGACTGGTGGAGCGTACCGCCTGCGAGATGCATCGGATAACCGACTCGAGCCGAACCCATGGAACGCAGCCCGTCTCCGAAGATTCTATGCCTAGCGCCGGACTCTGTGTTCGTCTCCTTCCTCTGTCCATTTTTTATACTTTTATTTCTGTCTTACATTTCTCTTCTTCTCTCTCTCTCTCTCTCTTTTTGTCTCCTTCCTCTGTCCATTTTTTACATTTTATGTCTTACATTTCTCTCCTCCCCCCTTTTTCTCTCTATAGCCCTTAAAGGCTCATCAAGTGAGCTCTCCGCGCTCATTAAACCTGGGGGCTTCTTTAACAGAAGCTTATTTATACGGGCTTCATGCCCAACACATGTGTCAAACTTCCGCATGTACCTTTTTCACCATTATATGCATCGATATGACTTAAGTTTTGGCCAAGCTGGGTTGCCTGGCTCCTGTGCTTACCCCTACGTTCCCGATTGTTCGGCTAGGCGGTAAAGGGAGCACCTCTGCGATTGTTACTGCCGGGTCAGCCGGATGTGTACCTCAGACTGGGTGAAGCCGAAAGCTAGCGTTCTTAAGGGAATATTCGGTCGGTGAACTAAAGATGATCTTTTCACTTATTTATTTACGCCCCCAGATGTTTTTCCTGCGTTTCTTTTCGCAGCATGGACATGCACTTTAGGGCATGCCTCCCAGGGAAAGGAACCCCTAACGGAACTATTCTCCCTGGAAGATGTTTCTTACTAACCATGTAATATAACATAACTAGTCGGGCACTTGTCTTTCAAGCACTAATGACCCCTACGCCTGGTCTCCATGCATTCCCCGGTTCTTATATAACCGCATGGGAATTCAGACACACTCCGGACCGTCAAGTCCCGAGGCTGAAGCGAAAAGGTCGGCCATGACAAACGATCTACAATCCGGCTCAAAGGCATTATAAATGTCAATTAAATTACATAGTCATTCTGACTGATCGTATTCCTCTTCAATACCATCTAACAGGCTGTCTAATTTACAGTCCTGTTGGGAATACTTCGCGGCCAATTCTACTTGGCCGTTATACTAAGCTTACAGGGATCTCCTTCCCATCGGGCCCCACAGGACGACCTCGGCCATGTGGTTGGGGTCAGCCTTGGTGTACCGCGTCTTCCACCCATGGCCCAGGCCTCTCTAGTGCCTTGACGGCAGGCTGATATCTTTCCACAATCGGAACGCCGCCGTGCTCCCTTTAGCTTTCTCCGCAAGCTCTTCCAAGACTTCGGGGATGGAAGATGGATGGCACAAGCCTCGGTGATGCCTTGCATTGCCTTCGACTCGCTCGAGCAGTTGCGAATAGCTCGAAGAAGGTCACCCGTAGAACCGGGCATCTTCTCTGCAGGACGACCTGTTAGCACACCTACAGACATTACTCTGTTAGTCGACTTCCCGTCGAACCTTTTTTCCAAGGTTCGTTCAAGCACTTTACTAAATATGCCGCGCCGAAGCCGCTGGTTCTCATTAACGGAGTCTGAAGCTGGGCACGAACATCTTTCAGGTCGACGCCCTTTGGTGTTGGCATTGGAGATCGTTCTTCTCCCGCCTCACCTTGTCAGCACCTTCTCACCAGCCTTCAGCTGGCGTAGGAGTTGTTGCCTTTCCGGACTCAATCCGGCGCCATCTGCAATTTCATTTGTCAGATTCGCACCCCATGCCGTGCTTCGCAAAATACTTATCTTTCGAAGTGTATATTACCAGAGGGGGTCTCCTTGGGCTCCCCTGCCGCGGCTAGTGCGGCCTCAAGTTGGGCTTTGCACTCTTCCAGCTCCTTGGATAGTAGGGAATTCTTTTCTGTAAGAACCTGCATAACAAATGATCCTTAAATCAGTTATTCTAACTGTTTCAAGTCTCGGGGGCTACTGGCATATATATATAATTTTCTTACCCGTATGTATTTTACATATTGCTCCGTGGCTCCGGCTAGACCATTTTGAGCGGCACAGAGGTACACATCTCCCGAATTAAAGGCATCTAATGCCTCTTGGGAGAAACAAGCATCGCGAAGAATTGTCCGGCGACGCCTGTGGTTCATGGCACTCTCCACCTCAGAGTGGGTGGCAGACAACCTATTCACATCCTCCGTCGGAGGAGCGTCCGGTGCACGCCTTGTGTTCGCCCCCGCCTCCGGACCAGGCTTTGGAGCGTGGCTGGTGGAGGCGTGATTGGCAGCCTCTCCGGATATAGTCCAGCGAGGTCTGTTTGTCCTGAAGAGAGCATGAGTGTTAATATGCCTTGAAGGTATAACACCTGGATAAGGGGGGGCGCCATACCTTTGCGCTGACGCCTCGGTCCGGAATGCACCTCTTTTCGGCCAACGGGGCCCTGCAGCCCCTCGTTGGCTTGTCACCGCAGGTTCGGCCTTCCGTCTCAAAAACCTCCCCTGCAAAGTTCGGTTGTAATCAGGAAACTGAAAACATGAGAGGGTGGATCCCTATTCGGGGTACTGGGACTTCGATCTCAGTTACCTGGGAGGCCGGGATTAGCCCTGGGTAATCGGCCATAATGGCCACCAAGGCGTTGTCCTTGCTCAATTGATGGAACACTCCATCAATCAGCTCCACAGATAAGTCCGGATCCTCTTGAGAGGCCGGGCCGAGGGACCAACCTGGGTCCTCGGGTTGTGGAGGAGGGTTGTTCATTTCTTTAACAGCCTGGCGCAGCTCCTGCGTTGAAGTAGTTAGACTGAATATTTAACAATGGGAATATAAAACGAATGGGCGGGTAAATATGACCACTTACCCAGCTTGGGGGATTGTACATAGAAAATCCACCCTTTGGGTCGACGCGGAGAAAATCCTCCTCCTCTCCCTTGTACAAAGCGGACAAGGCTTTGTTAGAGCCGCAGCCGAATCCGGCCCCGTACGGCCGTAGCGGGTGGCGTTGTCCTCCCCGTTGACGTCCCACATGGGGTGGCCTCTGTACTGTAGCGGCTGCACCCCTCGCATGATGCATGCGGCCATGACCCTGATCATGGTCAGTCCGTAATGAGCTAACAATCTTATCCGGCCCATCTGGTAACGGACGTCCTTGTCACATTCCCTCTGAGGGCTCCATGGACGCCAACTTAGGCGCTTCTTTAGTGGAGCACTGTCGAACTCAGGGAGGCCGATCCGGACAGGATCCGGCAGCGGGACGTCCTCCATGTAAAACCATTCCGAAGGCCAGTCCTCGGACGCCTTCTTTGGGGTTCCGGATAGATATCCGGTCCCGGCGATGCGCCACACTTCGGCTCCGCCCACTTGAAATATCGACCCCTTCTTAGAACGGGGCACAAGGCAGAATAGCTCTTTCCACAGCCCAAAATGAGCCTCAACACCCAAGAACAGCTCGCAGAGGGCTACGAAGCCCGCGATATGCAATACGGAGGTAGGCGTGAGATTGTGTAGCTGGAGGCCATAGAACTCCAGGAGCCCCCAGAGAAATGATGGATTGGAAATCCGAGACCTCTTATTAAATAAGGGACGAGGCACACCCGCTCTCCTTTGGAGGGATTAGGGGCACTCTCCGCTTGCTCTCCGCCATTATAGATGGCAAGACCGGCTCGAACCGGGACCATATAGGCCGGGGGGAGAAATCCCTTGGTCTGGAGCGTCACTAGCTCGCTATGCGGGATGGACCATCTCTCCCAATATCCAGGCTGAGGGCTGGAAGGGAGAGAGGATGAGTTGCGACAGCTGGCCATGGTGGTATGGACCTTTGTCGGATGCGCTCTGATGAACACTCGCGAAGGGGAGAGGGTGTGGTTTGGATCTAAATCCTAGTCCCTTTAAATGGGCGGATCATTTACGCGGCTAGGCGTGTGGATGTAAAAACACTCAAACTTTTCATATTCGTTTGACACGTGGTAGACGGCCATTATTGGGCGTAGAAGCCGAGGAGCGCAACATTTACAAGAAACCGGACTTTATTCAACAGGTACACGGAATTTGGAGGAGAACCCGCCTTGCAATGCCGGAGACAATCTGCGCGCCGGACTCATCGTCATTGAAGCCTGGTTCGGGGGCTACTGAGGGAGTCCTGGATTAGGGGGTGTCCGGATGGCCAGACTATACCTTCAGCCGAACTCCTGGACTATGAAGATACAAGATTGAAGACTTTGTCCCGTGTCCGGAAGGGACTTTCCTTGGCGTGGAAGGCAAGCTTGGTGATACGGATATGTAGATCTCCTACCATTGTAACCGACTTTGTGTAACCCTAACCCTCTCCGGTGTCTATATAAACCGGAGGGTTTTAGTCTGTAGGACAACATACAGAACAACAATCATACCATAGGCTAGCTTGTAGGGTTTAGCCTCTCCGATCTCGTGGTAGATCTACTCTTGTACTACCCATATCATCAATATTAATCAAGCAGGACGTAGGGTTTTACCTCCATCAAGAGGGCCCGAACCTGGGTAAAACTTCATGTCCCTTGCCTCCTATTACCATCCGGCCTAGACGCACAATTCGGGACCCCCTACCCGAGATCCGCCGGTTTTGACACCGACATTCTCCCTTTGCACACCTAGCCGAACAAAGCGGGACATAGGAGGCAAGCACAGGAGCAGGGCAACCCAATTCGAAACCGATGCATATATAGCAATAACCGAGAAATGTTTTTGCCGAATCTCTAAAAGTGTCTGGCGTTGCACTGCAAGACTTATGCTGGAAACACACAAATAGTTTAAAAGTGCCATAGGCTTGGAAAATCAAAAAACTTAAGTAACAACTTTACGCCCAAACTAAATCAAGTCATTAGGTGCCAATCCAAAAATTGGTCTTACTTTTGTGCTTCTGTCATGCATTAATATGACACACCCAATCTCAAGACTTCAAGCGGGCCAGCCTACGGCTGCAACCTCCTATCCCGAAGGTGGAGTATTTCTCATTAAGCCAGTTTAGCGAACTAAACTCAAGCGGCCTTAGAGAGAAAACAGGCTATCCGGCTATTGACCACACACTTCGAGTCGAGAAAGGAGTGGTAGAAAAAGACTTTGCAACGACTTAGAAGTAGAACACTTATTATAAAATGGCTCCTATAAATTTAAGAGCCCTAGTTAACATGGGCAAAGAAAAGTGGTTTCTAACGAACCTCATTTTTGTAAAACATATTTTAGCATAAATATAATGTTTGGTCGAACCGAACAAGAATATAAAAAACTGAGCATGGAAGCGGCTTAGCTGGTTAATGTGCTCGGAGTCGATGCGCGGCCCGAGCTTACGGTGGGACGAGGTCCCAGCACCCAAGTGGTACCTGAGGTGGCGGAGCGAAGAGATCGACACTCCGAAGTGGCGACATAGCACGACTAATGTGTTTGGGTGGAACCTCCAGTCCGACTGAGGCAATGGAACAGGCCGGCAGTATGACGCCAAAGTTCGTGTTGTGGGTTAATGAAGTGATGACGAAGCCCCGGTCCAGCCGAGGTGGCATGGCATGTCGGTATACCGAGGTGACAGCGCTGCCCAACCTAGATCATTTACCTGTGCACATAAAATAGTGCAAGCTGGAGATAATAGTAATAATAATAAAATAAAATAAAAATATGTTTGAATAATTAATAATTTATGCAAAGTGAGTAATAAAAGAAATATGGCCCGTGTGCCAAACACTCGATGAGGTAGAGCTCTCTCAGCGATGCCGAAGTCCCCGAGGCAACAGAACATGTTGTTCGGGCAATTCGACCAACAAGGTGATCACGCGAGCCGATTTACGCCGATTGGGACGACGTCGTCGGTTTGCCGAAGAGACCGCATGACGCAGTCGAAGTCAATTATCTACACATGTAAAATTGTGCAGTCCAAAAAATAATACTATAAATATAGAAGAAAAACCTCGCATAATTAATTTACGCAAAAAAAAATTCTAAAGAGACGTGGCCTGGCTTCGAAGCCCATGTCGGTGCAGGGCACTGGCGTGACAAAGCCTGTATTCACAGGGCGGTCCGAGTCCTCGATGAAGCGTTCGCCGAACTGCAGACAGGAAACTGATCGAACCATCACGCAACCATCGTTAATGCGGCCATCACTTGACAGACCTGTGTACAGATGATGAAACAAACCAGAGTAATAATTCTTCGGAAAAAGTAAACCCAAGCAAGAAAAAAATTCTAGGATTAATAGCACCTGGTTTATCTGTTGCAGCAATCTGAAGAAAGGTTACTCCCAAAATTGGGACTCGATCTGCACACCCATTGCCTGATGGGCGATGAAGCGACGGCATGGCGATGCTGGCAAAGGTTGGCTCGCCGAGGCAAAGCCACCAGTCAAGCTAACGTGACGAAGCTGGTCGGCTGGTGACACCGAAGTTTCCGGAGTAGGTTGATGAAGAGATGGCGAAGCCCCCGGTCTAGCCGAGGTGACAGAGCGGGTCGGTAAGGAGACGTTGCAGCCACCATGTTAGACGAGGTGTTGAAGCAGTTCGGCGTGATGGACATCGGCTTGAAGAAGCAACAATGCGGCCATGCCAACGCAGGTCGTGACTTGTGACGCGGTCAATGTCGGCTTGATGAAGTGACCATGCGACGATGCCGGGTTGCCCACTCCATGTAATCCGTGGGGCGGCGATGTTGTTGATGATTCATCCTTCGAGATGTCGTACTCTTGTTCGGCTCGCCCAGATGATGACCTGAAGAAGTTGAGCTCGACTCAACAAAGCGACGACGTGTCTAGCGTAGGTCGGCAGCCGTGGAGCAATGTTACCGGACTGGTTTGACACCAGCGTGATGGTGAGGAGTAACTCAGAGAAGGCTTAAAATTTTATGTGGACGTGTTAAGAACAACACACAATACCCTATAAGAAAATTCCTTTAAAAAGGTTGTCCAATATCATGTTCATAAAGAAACATGAATTCTGGTCGGATCCATATTCGTATAGAAAACAGATCGGAAAATTGGTCCACTCATCGGAAGGTTCCCGGAGTTTGAACCATCGGATCGAGCCGGAATTTTGAGGGGTGGTAGATATAGGAATTGCACAGCAGATGAATGGTTGGATCTTCCAAAGGACCTCCAAGCTGGGCTCTAGAGACCACACCCTTAACTCGTCCGGATTCCTGTCTAGATTTGACAGGGCTTCGGTATATCGTAGAATGACGGAGATTCCTCCATCGGAACTCAATGATATTTTGCATGGTTGTTGTAGACTTAATTCCGCACAATTTTCGCTGAATGACTCGTCAAAGAGATGCTCGAGAATGTGGTGGTGGTGGATACAAGTTCGTTGTTCAGAAAAACAGCACGGTCGCTCGAGGGCAATGTTGACGTTGAGCCCTCGAGCTCCATGAATGATTCCTCCATGATCATGATAGAGATCGGAGTTGAAGTTGATGAAGGTCCTTGTCTGAACATGACGATTGGAGGCAGGGCACAGTTCTCGGTCAAGCCAAGGTGACAGTCGAGCAACGATGAAGACGCCGACGTTGCAGTTGATCTGCAGGCAAGCCATTGATCCTTTGTCAATCACACAGCGGAACACTCAATGAAAACACCATTGTCGGTGTCAAAACTGACAGATCTTGGGGTAGGGGGTCCCGAGCTATGGATTCTCGGATCAATGGTAACAGGAACGAAGGAGACAATGTTTTTCCCAGGTTTGGGCCCTCTTGATGGAGGTAAAGCCCTACGTCCTGCTCTTGTTTATATTGATGGAGTATCAAGTACATAGTTGATCTACATCGAGACCATATATTGTGGTCTAAAACCTGAGGGTATGATGAATAATGTCATAATGATCTAGCATATCCCTATCGACTAGCCCGGCCTCGGCTTATATAATTCACCAGAGGCCTAGGATAACAAGAGTCCTAATCGAATACGTCGGTGGAGAGGAGTCCTTGTCTTGATCACCAAGTCTTGTGGAATCTTCCTCGTGTATACATCGGATGTCTGAACTGGCCGATGAGTAAACGACCATGGGGGTCCTCGGCCCAATCCAACTGATCGGGAGACGACATGATGAGTACCCTCTGGTCCAGGACACTGTCACTTTTTGATTAGTTTAATGTTTCCAACATCTTCTTGTGCGGTTCCACTAAAATATATGTTATCTTCAAAGAAGATCCCTGTTTGCACAAGTAGAGATAATTACATATTACATTATGAGTGGCATCAAATCAGTGGCAAAACAATTGCTCGTTCCAGCCATAGCAATAAATTAAGGTGCAAAACTATATCATTACTTGTGTCATCACAGTTCCAGTGCTTGATTACAGCACCGGGAGTTGATTTTTGTTTTTCTTCCGCTTGTTCTTCCCCTTCATCACTTGGTTCAATAACAGAAAAGCTTCGCCTTCAATGTAAGATTTGGCATGTCAATTAGAGAGCACAAGTATAGCACTAAACAACGACATTAATTTTCTGATGAAAGTGGCAAAATACAGGCCAATAGTTGTGAAATATCCTTATCTTACCTCAATGGGATATTATGGTGCACAGACAGATTGGAAGTCTTGTCTCCATTTGTACAGTTCACTAAAATCAAGCAACATTACCGTATAAGTAGCACAACATATGAAAGCACACTACACAATCATGTGAAAGAAGGCTAGTACTGACCTATCATGACGCGGAATTCAAACAACTCACAAGAAAAAGATCTGAACCAAATTTGCCAACACGGATAGGAAGTCAGATCTCCTCTTGTGAAGTTCCACTGAGATCAAGCAATCAAGCAACATTGTCGGTGTGACATTTTGGTTGAACTGCACAAAACACTCTTAAAACAAAAGTGTTTTGTTCAGTGCAACAAAAGGTCACAATAGCAACGAGCTGAAGTAGATAACTCTATTTACACAAAGGTGCAAAGGAAACAACTAATGGTCAATAATGGTGGATGACACAGAAGTTGTCGGATTACGGGTTCCGGCAAACCCTTGAGGTTCGAACACTGGGGTGCGCACGAAGATCTCTCTCCCCCGTGAGCCCACTCTCGCAACGATCTCTAAGCCTAGCTCGCCGAACCCAAAGAATAGGGGACACAAGGGTTTATACTGGTTCAGGCCACCTTCATGGTGTAATACCCTACTACAGTGTGGTGTGGTGGATTTCCTTGTAGGCTGAGGATGAACAAGTACAAGGGATGAACAGCCTCTCGGGGAGAGGTGTTCTTGAGCTCGATGAGCTCGTTTTTGTAAGGATGGTCTGGATCACCCCCCCTTGCTAAGGTGGTGACTAGTCCTATTTATATAGGCCCCGGTCCTCTTCCCAAATATTAGGCGGGAAGGGATCCCACAATGACCAATTTGAAGGGGGACAACTACTACAAGTTATCCTGACAAAAGGCGGTCTTCACCTGCCAAAGGCTCTGGTGGTGACACCGTCGTGGACTCCGCGGTGACCTCCGTCCTGCCATCCTGCTGGTCTTGGTCTCGTTGCACCAATATGGAAATCTTTGCCTGATGCCTTGGGACTCCTCGCTTGCACTTGCCCCTTTAACACCAAAGAGGCAACGAGTACTTTGCGCGCACTGGAGCTCGCCTGGCCTTGGTCGTCATGTGCTCCTCGCGAGGTGCCCCTTGCATAGATATCTCCACCCCTCAGGAGCCAGACTAGGGAGGCTGCCCCTGAGGAGGTCTTGCACCGTCCGCCTCGCGAGGGTCTTGAATGGTTGCTGATGAAGATGGGCTGTACCAGGCCGCTGGTGGAGTCACGCCCTGGGCCGCAGGCAGGCAAGTCTGGGTACCCCCGTTCCCAGGATGCCGACAGAAGCCAACAAAAAGAAGCATCTAACTTATCTAAATGGGAAAAAAGCAAGACAGTAGCATTTCCCAAACGGTGGCATTGATTCATATTAATAGAGAGATTATATTAACAATAAAATTTGTTAAACATGTAATTTTCTTTTAACTGTGGCATTGCATCAATTTTCCAGCGGCATTATTAGAGGGTGTTTGTTTACAGGGACTTTTTGATGTAGGGACTAAAAAAGCCCCTTTCAATCCCATCTAAACCAAACAGGAGGGACTTTTAGGGACTAAAAGTGGGCATTTGGGACTAAAGAAAGAAGACCCCGAGGGAGATTCTTTTGGGGACTTTTTCCAATAGTTGGCCCTACCCCGCATCGCACCTTATCTCTATTAGTTCATTACTAGGGGTAACATGGTCTTTGAGCATGTCATTTAATAACCTCTAGCCCATGTTTAGTCCCTCAAACCAAGCAGGTTGGGACTCGGGAATTTTTAGTTCGGACTAAAAAAAGTCCTAGGACTTTTTAACCAAACAGGGCCTTAGATTAACAATAGCTAAAGAGTTGCACGGGACAGTGGATGCACCAGCACCATGTGCATCTACCGATGTATAAAGTGGTGATGCACAGTCTGTTGCAACAAAGAACAAACAAACAAGGAGCATATTTGTGTTGGTCCCAGTTTTGTTATCTTTAGACACCTTTCCCTATGCGAGGATAGCAAATCTAGTCCTGATCAAACTCTACAGCCTTGTCCCCCAAAACAAAAAGATCAGTTCGTTACAGATGTGCATATTGCGTTTGTCATTGTTTTCCCTTTTCGACCAACGTAGGTGCGGGATAGCCAGTCTGTACTAGTACTTTCCCCCTTCCTTTCCTCTTTGAACAACATCCTAGATTCATGCTATACAACTTTCCCCACTACTTTCCCCCTTCCTTTCCTCTTTGAACCACGTCCTAGATTCATGCTATACAACTTTATCCACTACTTTCCCACTTCCTTTCCTCTTTGAACCACGTCCTAGATTCATGCTATACAACTTTCCCCACTACTTTCTTGTTTGATCCAACACCTAGATTCGAGTGCAGAAGCGGAAAAAGCCCACATGCAGCTAGAGAAATGCATGTGGAATAAGTAAATTATACCTTAAGGTTCTTGGGGTGTGGTTCGGTGGGCGACCGGAGGCCATTCTGCCCATACAATGTACGACAGTGAGGAAGAAGGGGTAGGAGGCCCTCCCGCGTCGCCATTGGGTGAAAGAGAACAGTTGCGCCAGTAGTGGATTCCCTCCCTCGCCGATGACCACAGCGTTAAGCCTCCTTCCCTTCCGCACCGAACAGATCATGCCGGCTGTTTGGCCAGCAGTGACGGGAGAGAGAGAGGACAATGAAGTTGCCGGCGTTCTGGGACCGGGGGTGCCCAGACTTGCCTGCCTATTGCTTGAGAGTGGCTCCACCAGCGGCCCGGTATGGCCCATCTTCAGCAGCAGCAGCTCAAGACCCTCGCGAGGGGCCAAGCCTCGCGAGGCGGACGACGCCAAGACCTCCCTGGGGGCAGCCTCACTAGGCTGGCTCCCGAGGAGCGGAGATCTCTATGCAAGATGCACCTCAGGAGGTTCATGTTACGTGAGCCATGAGGACCAAGGCCAGGCCGGCGCCAGCGGGTGCAGTGTGCCAGTTTGCTCTTTCATGCTAAAGAGGCAGGCGCAGGCGAGGAGTCCCGAGGCATCGGGCAAAGGTTTCCATATCGGTGCAACGAGACCAAGACCAGCAGGATGGAGGTCACCACGGAGCCCACAACAGCGTCACCACCAGAGCCTTTGGCAGGCAAAGACTACCTTTTGTCAGGATACCTTGTACTAGTTGTCCCCCTTCAAATTTGGCCGTTGTGGGATCCCTTCCCGCCTTACATTTGGGAAGAGGACCAAGGCCACTATAAATAGGACTAGCCATCACCATAGGCAGAAGAGACTCATCTTGGATCAAATCCATTCCGTCCTCACATCCACAGCTCGCCGAGCTCAAGAACACCTTTCCTCCTGAGGCTGTTCATCCATTGTACTAGTTCATCCTTAGCCCGCGAGGAAATCCACCAATACTACAGTGGAGTAGGGTATTACACCGCAAGGTGGTCCGAACCAGTATAAACCCTTGTGTCTCTTGTTCCTTGGGTTCGTCGAGCTAGGCCGTGAGATCGTTGAGCGAGTGAACTAGGGAGAGAGTGTTCTTCGTGCGCACATGTAACACCCCGGATGTAACTTGCCATATTTGTAACTCCGACTCTTGCAATTTTCGTCTTTAAGTTATGAGATTCCCTTCGTGGTTGGGTTTTGTCTTCATTTTGCATTTTTTTCATGTCATGCATTTCTTATCATGTCATCATGTGCATCGCATTTGCATTCGTGTTCGTCTCATGCATTCGATCATTTTCCCTGTTGTCCGTTTCACAATCCGACACTCCCACATGCACCGGCACACCCCTCTGGTCTCTTTTCATGAGCGGGTGTTAAACGTTCTCAGAATGGACTGAGATTTGCCAAGTGTCCTTGGTACATCACCGGTAGACGACCTGTCAAATTTCGTTCCATTTGGAGTCCGTTTGATACCCCAACGGTTAACCGGGTAACCGCAAAAGCCTCTTTGGTGTTGCAGCCCAACATTCCTCCAGAACATCCCAATAACCCATCTAAACCATCTCCATGTCCTCCGTCGTCGGATCATGATCGTGTGGGCAAAAACCGCACTTCATTTGGACACTCCAAACTCCCTCTACCTATAAATATGTGCATCCCCTCTAAAATCCGGGTCCAAACCCTAAAAAATCATCCCCGCCGCCACCGGACGCGTCCGCGACGGCCAGACACGTCCGCCGCTGCCGCCCGGTGAATCCAGCGCTACCACCTGTCCCGCTCCGCCACCACCTGCCACCGGCCTGTCGAGCCCGTTGCGGACCCGCGCCGGCCCACCGCCGCCCGTAGCGCACCGCGCGCGCCGCTCGCTCCGTCACCGCCACGCATCACTGCCGCCGCCGCCACCATGCATCACCGCCGCCGCTGCCGTCCTCCGCTGGCGCCGCCCTCCGTCCTCCGCCGCCGCAACGCCAGATCCGGCCGGAGTTCGTCGCCCTGACCCCAGCAGCGCTCCGCCCGGCCACCTTCCTCTTCTCCTGCCACCTCTCCGGCCAACTCCGGCGAGGTCCCCCGGATCAGGACGAGATCCACCACCCCCGTCAACCAAACGTCTTCCCGCGACACGGATCCCTCCATCTCGCTCCGTCTTGTCCCGCGTTGACTTTTCGCGAGGTGAAAAGTCACTAAGTCCCGGAGATCCTTGTAATTTTCATGACATGTTCATCATGTCATATCTCGGTGACCGTGGCTCCAAATCATGCATATGACATGTTGAATTGTTCGTATCGTTGAGCTATTCATGTTAGAAGCATTTACATGCATGTTACTGCCCATTATGATGCCATTTTAATTGATGCAAGAGTGCTATAAAATGTTAGATGCTGGTACTTATCAGATCATGATGATTTGTCTTTTTTGTTGCATTTGATGTGTGCATCATATGAGCATGAGGTCTACATGTTTTTTGAACTACATCATGCCATATTTACAGGTGTGAAAGTCTTGTATTTGTGTGATCTTTGTGGTGACTAGCCCAAGCATGCAAACTAGGCTCTGTGATGTTGTTGTTTTCAGGGACTTAGGATTTTGCTAAGTCCTTTTCCTGCTGTTATTTGGGTGCCATGTAAACTTGATGCTACAGTGAGATCCATGCTTATTTTGGGATACTTAAGTAAGGCTATTTTGAACATGTGGTTATGTGATATCCATGCATGCCCATGTTTGCAATTATGGAGCGCTCTAGCATATCTTTTTCTTGCTCTACCTTTTCTATAAAATGTTCCTGGCAGATTGTTAACATGTTAATCAATTTTGTCATGGTTGTTGCTAGTGATCCATGCATCCTATGAACTTTCTCTTGCCATGGTTAGCTTCATGAACATGTAATCTTACTATTGGTATGCTTATGTTGTCATGCAATGCTTTGTGGTGAGTGGCATGAGCTAACAAAGTTGCAATGATAATTATGTTTAAGCCATGCTCTATTTTTCTGCTAAGTCTGAAACTGTCATTAAAACTTGCTATGTTTACATGGGTGCATTCTAAGTGCCATCGTGATGTTAATCGCAGTTTTGCGTCATTCTTGTGATGCTTGCCATTTGCAAACCGTGCATCTGTTTCCGGTGATCTTTACATTGATTTCGACTAAAATAATCTCATCTTTCCGGCAGCATACTTGGTTTGCCAAGTTGATTCCTTGATCATTGTTTCCCTTCCGGAGCACGCATATGCATTGTATATCATATCTTGCATATCATGCCATGTTTTGCATCATGTTGCTTGTGCATTGCACCGTCATCGATTGTTGTTCCATTGCTTGTGTTCTTGCTTTGGGTAGAGCCGGGAGAAAAGTACGTGACCGAGGAACCTGTTGAGTACGCTGACGAGGATCAAGCTTTCGACAACTCTGAGAACTTTGCAGGCAAGAAGACCATACCCTCGAAATCACTTCTATCTTTGTTTTACTAGTTGTTCGTTCTATCGCTATGTCACGCTACCTAACCCTTTCTATATCATGCCTCCCATATTGCCATGTCAAGCCTCTAACCCACCTTCCTAGCAAACTATTGTTTGGCTATGTTACCGCTTTTGATCAGCCCCTCTTATAGCGTTGCTAGTTGTAGGTGAAGCTGAGGTTTGTTCCATGTTGGAACATGGATATTGTTCGGATATCATTATTATCTCTTATT
>NC_053024.1:296382479-296411789 GCF_003073215.2 Triticum urartu | reverse complement strand
GAAGATCATCTTGAGCTTGTGTCCCCTTGAAAGAAGTATCATACTTCTCTTGTTGAGGAACAAACTTTGTCTTGGGGTATTGATCTTCTTCCCACGCAACTCCATTGGCATTGAACTTTCGTTCAAAACCAACACCTTGATTCTTCCGGTGCATTCCTTGCTTGCGCACAATTTCCTCGAATTGCTTACTCCCGGCAAGGCTTTTGTACACTCCTTTCTCTATAATTCCCTTCAATAAGCTATTTTCTTGCTCAAGTGTAACTTGGCTAAGAGAATCATTAGTGGAATCAAGAGAACTACTAGAAGCGACAATATTGGATTTAGCATGATCATTGTTACTACTAGAGGAAGAATCTTTCTTGTTCTTGTTACTAGACTTGACTTGAGGCATGTAAGTGGATAAGAGTAAACGCTTGGCAATGTAAGAAGAACTTTTCTTGCGGAGATCATCATTGATTGCTTTTAAGAACTCATGCTCTTGCTCATGATTGAGCTTTTCAAAGCGTAATTTCTCATGAGCTCTTAAAAGTTCTCGATGATCTTCAAAGATAGTTTCATGAGCTAACTTAAGAGTGTTTAGTTCTTTAGTTAGAGCCTCAATCTTCTCCTTATCATTGTCATTCATTTTATCTTGATTAGCATGATTAATTGACGTTTCATCATAGTATTCATCACTAGAGTTGTCAACAAGAAAATCATCACCTAACAAGTCATCTTCATCACTCTTGAAATCAACATACTCGGGGTGTGTTACCTTTGGACCTTTGGTCATGAAGCATCTTCCAATTCCTTCATTTGGTGAGTCAAATATGTCGTAGGAGTTGGTTGACACAAGTGCTAGACCGGCAACACCTTCATCTTGAGTATCTTCGGAGTCGGAGTGATAACTTCTCTCGGAGTGACTGTCGGAGTCGGAGCTGGATACCCATTCACCAACATGAGCTTGATGTCTTCGTTTTGTGTAGCTCCTTGATGATTTTTCCTTCCTTTCCGAATCCTTGCTTCTCCGTGGGTATCTTCGTTCATAACGATCATCTCTACTCCTTCTCTCTCTTGGTGGTGATTCTTTGCTTCTTCTTTTTGGAGAATCTTCTCTTCTCTTGTAGGGAGTCATACACTCATTGGAATAGTGTCCGGGTCTTCCACAGCTGTAGCAGTTTCGCTCTCGACTAGAAGATATTTTGTCATTGTAGGACATTGACTTGAAGCTTCTATCTTTGCTTCTACTCTTGTATAACTTGTTGAAGTTCTTCACCATTAAGCTCAATTCTTCATTGAAGTCTTGTTTCTCACTTGATGATGTAGGGGCTTCACATGAGGCTTTGTAGGCACCACTTGATCTGTTGTGAAGTTCCTCTTTATCCTTAAGTGACATCTCATGAGCAACAATTCTTCCAATCACCTCCGTTGGCTTGAGATCTTTGTAATTGGGCATCATTTGGATCAATGTGCACACGGTATCATATTTTCCATCCAAGGCTCTTAGAATCTTCTTGATGATGAATCTATCGGTCATCTCTTCACTTCCTAAGCCGGCAATCTCATTTGTGATGAGAGCAAGCCTAGAGTACATTTCAGAGACACCTTCACCATCCTTCATTTTGAACTTGTCAAGTTGACTTTGAAGCACATCCAACTTGGATTCCTTGACGGAGTCAGTACCTTCGTGCATATCAATCAAAGTTTCCCAAATTTCCTTTGCATTCTCAAGACGGCTGATTTTGTTGAATTCTTCGGGGCACAATCCGTTGAAGAGAATATCACAAGCTTGAGTATTGTATTGCAGCGTCTTCAACTCATCCGCGGTAGCTTCACGGTTTGGTTCTTTCCCATCAAAGAAGTCACCTTGCAAACCAACACACACAATAGCCCAAACGGCGGGGTTATGTCCAAGAATATGCATTTTCATTTTATGCTTCCAACAAGCAAAATTAGTACCATCAAAGTAAGGACCTCTACGGTGATAATTTCCCTCGCTAGACGCCATACTCTCCTAGGTTGTGAAACCAAGGCTATGACCACCAAAAGCTATAGAGATCAAAGCAAATGGAGACCAAAGCTCTGATACCACTTGTAGGATCGAAAGTATGTCTAAAGGGGGGGTGATTAGACTACTTGACCAAATAAAAACTTAACCTTTTCCCAATTTTAGTTCTTGGCAGATTTTAGCTATTGTAGGACAAGTCAAGCAATCATCACACAATTCAAGCAAGCATGCAAAGAGTATATTGGCAGCGGAAAGTAAAGCATGCAACTTGCAAGAATGTAAAGGGAAGGGTTTGGAGAATTCAAACGCAATTGGAGACATGGATGTTTTTCCCGTGGTTCGGATAGGTGGTGCTATCCTACATCCACGTTGATGGAGACTTCAACCCACAAAGGGTAACGGTTGCGCGAGTCCACGAAGGGCTCCACCCACAAAGGGTAATGGTTGCGCGAGTCCACGAGGGGCTCCACCCACGAAGGGTCCACGAAGAAGCAACCACCCATAAAGGGTCCACGAAGAAGCAACCTTGTCTATCCCACCATGGCCATCGCCCAAGAAGGACTTGCCTCACTAGCGGTAGATCTTCACGAAGTAGGCGATCTCCTTGCCCTTACAAACAACTTGGTTCAACTCCACAATCTTGTTGGAGGCTCCCAAGTGACACCTAGCCAATCTAGGAGACACCACTCTCCAAGAAGTAACAAATGGTGTGTAGGTAATGAACTCCTTGCTCTTGTGCTTCAAATGATAGTCTCCCCAACACTCAACTCTCTCTCATAGGATTTGGATCTTGTGGAAAGAAGATTTGAGTGGAAAGCAACTTGGGGAAGACTAGAGATCAAGATTCATATGGTAGGAATGGAATATCTTGGTCTCAACACATGAGTAGGTGGTTCTCTCTAAGAACATATGAGTTGGAATTGTGTATGTGTTCTGATGGCTCTCTCCACGAATGAAGAGGAGGTGGAGGGGTATATATAGCCTCCACACAAAATCCAACCGTTACACACAGTTTTCCAATCTCGGTGGGACCGAATCAACAAACTCGGTCAGACCGAAAATGTAAACCTAGTGACCGTTAGAGATTTTCGGTGGGACTGACATGCAACTCGGTAGGACCGATATGGTTAGGGTTTGGGCATAACGTAATCTTGGTGAGACCGATTACACAAACTCGGTAAGACCGATTTTGGTAATTAGCTAACCAGAGAGTTGGTCAGGCAAACTCGGTGGGACCGATTTGCTCTTTCAGTGAGACCGAAAAGTTACAAAAAGGAAACACTGAATTTACATTGCAATCTCGGTGGGACCGATCCGCTCTTTCGGTGAGACCGAAAAGTTATGAAAGGAAAACAGAGAGTTTGCAATCCCATCTCGGTGAGACTGAGATCCCTATCGGTAGAACCGAATTGCTAGGGTTTGGCAGTGGCTTATGACAAGTGAAACTCGGTGGCGCCGGATAGAAAGAATCGGTAGGACCGAGTTTGGCTTAGGGTTTAGGTCATATGTGGATATGGGAAAGTAGTTGAGGGTTTTGGAGCATATCATGAAGCACATGAAGCAAGAGGCTCATTAAGCAACACCTCATCCCTCCTTGATAGTATTGGCTTTTCCTAAAGACTCAATGTGATCTTGGATCACTAAAATATAAAATGAAGAGTCTTGAGCTTTTGAGCTTGAGCCAATCCTTTGTCCTTAGCATTTTGAGGGTTCCACTTTCACATCCATGCCATGCCAATCATTGAGCTTTCCTGAAATAATCATCTTGGAATAGCATTAGCTCAATGAGCTATATGTTGTTATGAATTACCAAAACCACGTAGGGATAGTTGCACTTTCACTGGCCCTTCGCGGTTTGGGGACTCAACATGGTGGGGCCCTTCAAGACCGCTCTAGGTGGCATGACGCATTTGCTGGTGGCTGTGGACAAGTTCACCAAGTGGATCGAAGCAAGGCCGATCAAGAAACTGGACGAGCCAACGACCGTCCAATTCATCAAGGACATCGCGGTGCGCTGCGGCATGCCGAACAGCATCATCACACACAATGGCACCAACTTCGCCAAAGGCGCGCTCGTGTAGTATTGCTCCCTCTCCAGCATCCGCCTTGACCTGGCATCCGTTGCACACCCGTAGTCCAACGGCAGGTCGAGTGGGCCAACGGCGTCATCCTATCCGGCATCAAGCCACGGCTCGTCGAGCCACTCGTCCGCTCGCCCGGCAGCTGGCGTGACGGTTGCCGGCCGTCCTCTGGAGCCTCCACACCATGCCCAACCGCTCGACCGGGTTCACCCCGTTCTTCCTCGTCTACGGAGCCGAAGCCGTCATCCCAACGGACGTCGAGTTCGATTCGTCACGTGTCGCGATATACACTAAAGCTGAAGCCAAAGAAGCCCACGAAGACGGTGTCGACCTACTCGAAGAAGCACGCCTCCTGGCACTCAGTCGGTCAGCCATTTATCAGCAAGGCCTAAGGCACTACCGCAGCAAGAAGATCAAACCCCTCGCATTCCCAGAGGAAGACCTCGTCCTCCGACTTGTCCAGCAGCAAGCCGGCCAGCACAAGCTGTCCTCCCTGTGGGAGGGCCCCTTCATCATTAGCAAGGCCTTGTGCGACTGCAACGCCTACTACCTCACCGACGTCTGCAAGTCGAACAAGCACAAGAGAGACACCGCCGGCGAAGAAACAACCCAGCCGTGGAACGCAGAGCTCCTCCGCCCATTTTACAGTTAGTTGTGTGCACGCATGTATCGCTGCCTTTTTAATTGAATGAAAATTATGGAGTCCTCGAACGACGCTCGGGGGCTGCCCTTTCCAACCAAGCTATTGTGTCTCCTGCATTTGCGCATTATTTACATCTTTATCAAACCAGGCCACTGGTCTGACTCGCTAGACCCGGGGGCTCGGGGGTTGGCCGGCTCGGTCACTACCCACCACCTTACTTAGCGGTTCCTGGCGTATTGGGATTGCCGCGGCCTTCCACTTCGCCCTAAGCGACAGAATCGGCTTCGGTTGTAAGCCCGCAAGCGTGCAAGGCCAGAGCACCAGCATGCCACAAACGCTAAGTGAAGGACTGCTGGGTTACCCAACCCGGCCATGCCCACATCAAGATGTCGCACGACCGGCTGCTCGCCGATCGGCTTCACCGAATCGCCGCCAGCTGGCCCAGTGGGTGTTTCACTCGCACTCAACGTTTTGATAGCCTAAGTAGTGTGTGCTCCTCTCAAAGGCCGAACTCCTTGTCACGGACCAAAGCCTCGGCTGTCAGACTCGCGGGTGGGAGGCCCGGGAGGGGAAATCGCAAGAAAACGGCTCCAAAGACAAAAAAGGAAGAGCGCAAACATTCAAGAAATGTATACATCACAAGTTCAAATTTAAGCCAGCTCAAGGCCAGAATTCATTACACCAAACACCCCCAGTGGGTGGGTGGACCTGCTACCTAACAGAAATTTTTACTAAGTTAAAAACAAGCAGCTTCAGGCATCTCCCTCGGTGGCCTCCGGGTTTGCCGAGGTGCCGGTGTCTCCCTCCTCGGCGTCTAGGTCACGGTAGAAGTCCGTCTCCTCGGAGCTGCCCTCCGGGTCGTCCAGAAGCAGGCCGTAGTCGTCAGCAGGCACGACACCACCATCATCCGCCCTCTCCGGTCGGAACTCGTCATGGAAGGCAAACCCGGCGATGTAGCTCGCCCGAGCAGCGATCCATCTGGCCTCCGCCTGTAGTTGGTTCTCCGAGCCGGCTCGCTGGCTCATCAGCGCGTCTAGTGACAGGTCCGTATGCCAAGACATCGCAAACCTGAGCGCCATCTCGGCGCTGGCATGAGCGGTGGAAATGCACCAGCCGTAGAGCCAATCCGGCCCCGCCTCGAACCACCACGCCAGCCGCGTGAAGCTGCTCGGCGCAACGGAGCCCGGTAAGAGGGTCGCCGTCATCGCCGCGCCGGCCTGAGAGAGCCTCCCCATCTGATTGCCCAAGACTCGCAGACGAGCCTCAGCGGGGGTCACGATCTCCGGGAAGGTCTAGGCCACCTGTGGGTCAGTCGCACAGCCAACGACACCCTGTGGGTCGCACTGAAAGCAGACCGCCTCCTCCGCTAGCTCGCACATCTCCGGGAAGGCCCATGTCAAGAAGAAAAGCAAGTCCGAAGAAAGTCACCAAGGACAAGAAGTCGGGATCCTAGCTCGGCAAAAACCCAAGGAAAGCACTTACTGGAGAAGGACTCTTCCAGGTGCTGCGGTTCGAGTAACGTACCGCGCCGCTCCCGGCTGATGGTGCGGTCACGCTCCTACAGCGTCTTCTCCAGATCGGCGACCTTGGCAAGGGCCATCTTCAGCTCAGTGTCCTTGTCCTCGGCCGCCTTCTCGGCCTCCTCGCAACAATAGGTTTCCCCCTGACGGGTCTCCTCCGTCGTGGCCACCAGCGCCTTCAGGCGCTCCACCTCGGCCTGGAGTTGACCCTTGTCGTCAGCCAGCTTGCCGTGTTGCTGATCTGCCTCGGCAAGGGCCCGCTGCGCCTCCTCAACCTTGGCGGCTTTCACCTTGAGGCATTCCACCTCGGCCTCAAGACGATCCTTGTCGCCCTCCAGCTGCTCCCGCAGCCTGCTGGCTTCATCAAGCGCCCGCCGGGCTCCCGTCTCCTCCGTCCTCGCCCTCGCCACCACAGCCCCAAGACGGTCGGTGCCGGCAATGAGCCAATCGTAATGAAGGCAGGCTCGAATAAGCCAGGTCCTCCAAGACAACACCTTGACTGCAGAAGAAAGAATCAGAAACATAGTACCATTTTAAGATTCGACCCAACTACCACGCAGTTGGCCCGAATCTTGAGGGCTACACCCAGTGGGTGCGCTAGCATGCCACCACTAAAAAGAGCAAGCAAGAAAAATACTTGCGGCAGCACAGGCCCCTCCTCCTTGGCGGCGAGCTGCTCCTTGAGCCGCCGGTGCTTCGAAGAAGAAGCAACAGGAAAGGAAACACATAAGGTAAGGAAAAAACTTATGAACACAGCACGCTCCATCTCCCGCGTCCGCACCACCTTGGCCTGGGTGAAGGCCTGGCTCCGGTCTGTTCACCCTCGCAGGCGCCGGCTCACGGTGGCCATCACCGCCTCCTCCTGGGTCAGGGGCCCAAAGAAGACTTCACTGGGTCTGCCCCAGGCCGACTGCGACCCAGCGACCCAACGCCCCCCCGGCCTGAGCACCAGGGCGTGCTCTCCGCCGACCGTCTCTTCTACGGGTCGCGCCTTCTCCAGCGCCCTCTCCGGCGGTCCCTCCGACATGGTGGCCGGTGGCGTCACCGCGGGCGGCGTCACACTCATTGACACCTGGGGTATCCCCTCCGGCATCGTCCGCGCCACCTCCTCCAAGACGGTGTCACCGCCGCCTCCGCCGGCCCCGCCTGCTGATAACCCACAAGTATAGGGGATCACAACAGTTTTCGAGGGTAGAGTATTCAACCCAAATTTATTGATTCGACACAAGGGGAGCCAAAGAATATTCTCAAGTATTAGCAGCTGAGTTGTCAATTCAACCACACCTGGAAACTTAATATCTACAGTAAGATATTTAGTAGCAAAGTAATATGATAGTAGTGATAACGGTAGCAAAAGTAATATTTTTGGTTTTATAGTGATTGTAGCAGTAGCAACAGAAAAGTAAATAAGCGAAGAAAAATATATGAAAAGTTCGTAGGCAATGGATCAGTGATGGATAATTATGTCAGATGCGATCAATCATGCAACAGTTATAACATAGGGTGACACAGAACTAGCTCTGGTTCATCAATGTAATATAGGCATGTATTCCGAATATAGTCATATGTGCTTATGGAAAAGAACTTGCATGACATCTTTTGTCCTACCTCCCATGGCAGTGGGGTCCTATTGGAAACTAAGGGATATTAAGGCCTGCTTTTAATAGAGTACCGGACCAAAGCATTAACACTTAGTGAATACATGAACTCCTCAAACTACGGTCGTCACCGGCAAGTATCCCGATTATTGTCACTTCGGGGTTAACGGATCATAACACATAATAGGTGACTATAGACTTGCAAGATAGGATCAAGAACTCACATATATTCATGAAAACATAACAGGTTCAGATCTGAAATCATGGCACTCGGGCCCTAGTGACAAGCATTAAGCATAGCAAAGTCATAGCAACATCAATCTCAGAACATATTGGATACTAGGGATCAAACCCTAACAAAACTAACTCGATTATATGACAAATCTCATCCAACCCATCACCGTCCAGCAAGCCTACGATGGAATTACTCACGCACGGTGGTGAGCATCATGAAATTGGTGATGGAGGAAGGTTGATGATGATGATGGCGACGGATTCCCCTCTCCGGAGCCCCGAACAGACTCCGGATCAGCCCTCCTGAGAGAGTTTAGGGCTTGGCAGCGGCTCCGTATCGTAAAACACGATGAATCCTTCTCTCTGATTTTTTTCTCCTCGAACACGAATATATGGAGTTGGAGTTGAGGTCGGTGGAGCGTCAGGGGGGGCCACGAGGCAGGGGGCGCGCCCAGCGGGGAAGGCGCGCCCCCATCCTCGTGGACATGGTGTGAGCCCCTGGCCTTGATTCTTTCCTAGTATTTTTTATATATTCCAAAAATGATCTCCGTTGATTTTCAGGTCATTCCGAAAACTTTTATTTCTACACAATAATAACACCATGGAAATTCTGCTGAAAACAGCGTCAGTCTGGGTTAGTTCCATTCAAATCATGCAAGTTAGAGTCCAAAGTAAGGGCAAAAGTGTTTGGAAAAGTAGATACGACGGAGACATATCAACTCCCCCAAGATTAAACCTTTGCTTGTCCTCAAGCAATTCAGTTGACAAACTGAAAGTGATAAAGAAAAACTTTTACAAACTCTGTTTGCCTTGTCGTTGTAAATATGTAAAGCCAGTATTCAAGTTTTCAGCAAAGATTATGAACTAACCATATTCACAATAACATTTAGGTCTCATGTTTACTCATATCAATGACATAATCAACTAGCGAGCAATAATAATAAATCTCGAATGACAGCACTTTCTCAAAACAATCATAATATGATATGACAAGATGGTATCTCGCTAGCCCTTTCTGAGACCGCAAAACATAAATGCAGAGCGCCTTTAAAGATCAAGGACTGACAAGACATTGTAATTCATTGTAAAAGAGATCCAGTCAAGTCATACTCAATGTAAACTAACGATAATACATGCAAATGACAGCGGTGCTCTCCAACTTGTGCTTTTTAATAAGAGGATGATGACTCAACATAAAAGTAAATAGATAGGCCCTTCGCAGAGGGAAGCAGGTATTTGTAGAGGTGCCAGAGCTCGATTTTGAAATGGAGATGAATAATATTTTGAGCGGTATACTTTCATTGTCAACATAACAACCGAAAGATCTCGATATCTTCCATGTTACACACATTATAAGCGGTTCCCAAGCAGAATGGATAAGTTTATACTCCCCCACCACCAACAAGCATCAATCCATGGCTTGCCCGAAACAACGGGTGCCTCAAACTAACAACAATCCTGGGGGCGTTTTGTTTGCAATTATTTTGATTTGATTTGAGCATGGGACCGGGCATCCCGGTGACCAGCCATTTTCTCGCGAGTGAGGACCGGAGTCCACTCCTCTTGAGAATAACCCGCCTAGCATGGAGGATACAGACAGCCCTAGTTGATACATGAGCTATTCGAGCATACAAAACAGAATGTTTATTTGAAGGTTTAGAGTTTGGCACATACAAATTTACTTGGAACGCTAGTAGATACTGTATATAGGAAGGTATGGTGGACTCATATGGAATAACTTTGGGGTTTATGGAGTTGGATGCACAAAGCAGTATTCCCGCTTAGTACAAGTGAAGGCTAGAAAGAGACTGGGAAGCAACCAGCTAGAGAGCGACAACAGTCATGAACATGCATTAAAATTAATCAACACCGAATGTAAGCATGAGTAGGATATAATTCACCATGAACATAAATATCATGGAGGCTATGTTAACTTTATTTCAACTACATGCATGAACATGTGCCAAGTCAAGCCACTCGAATCGTTCAAAGGAGGATACCACCCCATCATACCACATCACAACCATTTTAATAGCATGTTGGCACGCAAGGTAAACCATTATAAACTCCTAGCTAATTAAGCATGGCATAATCAACTATAATCTCTAATTCTCATCGCAAACATGTTTCACTCATAATAGGCTGAATCAGGAACGATGAACTAATCATATTTACAAAAACAAGAGAGGTCGAGTTCATACCAGTTTTTCTCATCTCAATCAGTTCATCATATATCGTCATTATTTCCTTTCACTTGCACGACCGAATGATGCGGATAATAATAATAGTGCACGTGCATTGGACTAAGCTAGAATCTGCAACCATTCAATACAAGGGAGAAGACAAGGTAATATGGGCTCTTTGTTAGATCAACAATAATGCATATGAGAGCCACTCAACATTTTCATCATGGTCTTCTCCTCTCGACCCCCAAAGAACAAGAAAGAAATAAAACTATTTACACGGGAAAGCTCCAAACAAGCAAAATAAGAACGAGAAACCTTTTTGGGTTTTATTTTTAATTACTACTACAAGCATGGAAAATAAACTAGCTAAAAGTTACAACTAATTTTTTTGGTTTTTCTTAAGGTTTTTCAAACACACAAGAAGAAAGCTTAAAAAGAAAATAAACTAGCATGGATGATACAATGAAAAAGTATGAGCACCGACAACTGGCATATGTGTGTGAACATGAATGTAATGTCGGTGAGAGATACGTACTCCCCCAAGCTTAGGCTTTTGGCTTAAGTTGGTCTATGCCCATGGACGGCCTGGTGGATGATTTTTTCTAGATGAAGGAGTGTGTGGGTGCAAGGATAAGTGGAGGGAACCCACGTGGGGTCCACGAGGCAGGGGCGTGCCTAGGGGGGTAGGGCACGCCCTCCACCTTCGTGGGAACGTGGTGGGTCCCCTGGTGTGTTCTCGGTGGGAGATATTCTCAAATATTCTAGAAAAAATCATATTGAATTTTCAGGGCATTTGGAGAACTTTTATTTTCGGGGTATTTTTTTATTGCATGGATAATTCAGAAAATAGACAGAAAATGTTATTTTTGCTTTATTTAATATAAATAACAGAAAGTAAAAAGAGGTACAGAAGGTTGTGCTTTCTAACTTCATCCATCTCATGCTCATCAAAAGGAATCTACTAACAAGGTTGATCAAGTCTTGTTAACAAACTCATTCCGAATCGCATGAAACCGGAGAAATTTCGAATAACACTAGGTTACCTAAATGGGGATATGCACATGCCCAACAATAAGAATATCATATTTCTTCTTGGCAGTAGGAAGAGGAAATTCAAAACCTCCAACAGTAATTGTTGACATTTTTCCAATAGAATTGATACTGTGGACTTGAGGTTGTTTCCTCGGAAAGTCTACCGTATGCTCATTACCATTAACATGAAAAGTGACATTACTTTTGTTGCAATCAATAACAGCCCCTGCAGTATTAAAAAGGGTCTACCAAGGATAATCGACATACTATCATCCTCAGGAATATCAAGAATAACAAAGTCCGTTAAAATAGTAACGTTTGCAACCACAATAGGCACATCCTCACAAATACCAACAGGTATAGCAGTTGATTTATCAGCCATTTGCAAAGATATTCCAGTAGGTGTCAACTTATTCAAATCAAGTCTACGGTATAAAGAGAGAGGCATAACACTAACACCGGCTCCAAGATCACATAAAGTAGTTTTAACATAGTTTCTTTTAATGGAGCATGGTATAGTTGGTACTCCTAGGTCTCCAAGTTTCTTTGGTATTCCACCCTTAAAAGTGTAATTAGCAAGCATGGTGGAAATTTCAGCCTCCGGTATCTTTCTTTTATTAGTAGCAATATCTTTCATGTACTTAGCATAAGGATTAGGTGCATCTACATTAGTTCTCTGAGAATCTTTCTCAATTCTCTTAGGATGGCCCTCAGGATACAAAGGTTCCTGAGTCATTTTACCCCCTCTAGTCATAACTCTAACCGCATTATCATTTTTCTTATTATTTAATTCATTGAGCAAATCATTCTGAGCTTTAATCACTTGTTCTACTTAAGTGGTAACCATAGAAGCATGTTTACTAATAAGTTTAAGTTCACCTTTAACACTAGCTATATAATCACTCAAGTGTTCAAGCATATCAGTTTTGCATTTCAATTGTCTACCAACATAAGCATTGGAGTTTTCTTGTTTAACAATAAAATTATCAAACTCATCTAAGCATTGGCTAGCAGACTTATTATGAGGAATATCACCTTCAACAAATATATAGAGAGAATTTACCTTTACTACCTGTGTCGGGTTATCAAGACCATGAATTTCTTCAATAGGTGGTAAATTCTTAACATCTTCAGCTTTAATACCTTTTTCTTTCATAGATTTCTTTGCCTCTTAAATATCTTCAGGACTGAGAAATAGAATACCCCTTTTCTTCGGAGTTAGCTTAGGAGTTGGTTTAGGAAGTGTCCAATTATTTTCATTAGTCAACATATTATTCAATAGCAATTTAGCTTGATCAACTATTCTTTCCCTAAAAACACAACCAACACAACTATCCAGGTAGTCTCTGGAAGCATCGGTTAGTCCATTATAAAAGATATCAAGTATTTCATTTTTCTTGAGAGGATGATCAGGAAAAGCATTAAGTAATCGGAGAAGCCTCCCCCAAGCCTGTGGGAGACTCTCTTCTTCAATTTTCACAAAATTATATATTTCCCTTAAAGAAGCTTGTTTCTTATGAGTAGGGAAATATTTAGCAGAGAAGTAATAAATCATATCCTAGGGACTACGCACACAACCAGGATCAAGAGAATTAAACCATGTTTTAGCATCACCCTTTAATGAGAACGGAAACAACTTAAGGATAAAGTAGTAGCGAGTTTTCTCATCATGAGTAAACAGGGTGCATATATCATTTAATTTAGTAAGATGTGCCACAACAGTTTCAGATTCATAGCCATAGAAAGGATCAGATTCAACCAAAGTAATTAATTCAGGATCGACAAAGAAATCATAATCCTTATCAGTAATAAAGATAGGTGAAGTAGCAAAAGCAGGGTCATATTTCATTCTAGCATTCAAAGACTTTTCTTTAAGCTTAGCTAATAATTTCTTAAGATCAGATCTATCATTGCAAACTAAGAAATCTCTAGTAGTTTCTTCATCCATAACATAACTCTCTGGCACAACAGGCAATTCATATCTAGGGGGAGAATCTTCATCATCACTTTCATCAATACTATCAGTTTCAAGAATTTCATTCTCTCTAACCCTAGCAAGTTGTTCATCAAGAAATTCACCTAGTGGCACAGTATTATCAAGCATAGAAGTATTTTCGTCATAAGTATCATGCAAAGCAGAAGTGGCATCATTAATAACATGCGACCTATTGGAACCAATAGCAGCAGTGGGTGTCGCAAGTTTACTCAAAACAGAAGGTGAATCAAGTGCAGAGCTAGATGGCAGTTCCTTACCTCCCCTCATAGTTGAGGGGAAAATCTTGGTTCTTTGATCTTTCAAGTTCTTGATAGTGATAAGAAGATATAATCCCAAGTGACTCAAAGAATAGAGCTATGCTCCCCGGCAACGGCGCCAGAAAATAGTCTTGGTAACCCACAAGTATAGGGGAAAGCAACAGTTTTCGAGGGTAGAGTATTCAACCCAAATTTATTGATTCGACACAAGGGGAGCCAAAGAATATTCTCAAGTATTAGCAGCTGAGCTGCCAATTCAACCACACCTGGAAACTTAATATCTATAGCAAGGTATTTAGTAGCAAAGTAATATGTTAGTAGTGATAACGGTAGCAAAAGTAATATTTTTGGTTTTATAGTGATTGTACCAGTAGAAATGGAAAAGTAAATAAGCAAAGAACAGTATATGAAAAGCTCGTAGGCAATGGATCAGTGATGGATAATTATGTCGGATGCAATCAATCATGCAACAGTTATAACATAGGGTGACACAGAACTAGCTCCAGTTCATCAATGTAATGTAGGCATGTATTCTGAATATAGTCATGCGTGCTGATGGAAAAGAACTTGCATGACATCTTTTGTCCTACCCTCCCATGGCAGCGGGGTCCTATTGGAAACTAAGGGATATTAAGGCCTCCTTTTAATAGAGTACCGGACCAAAGCATTAACACTTAGTGAATACATGAACTCATCAAACTACGGTCATCACCAGTAACTATCCCGATTATTGTCACTTCGGGGTTAACGGATCATAACACATAATAGGGGACCATAGACTTGCAAGATAGGATCAAGAACTCACATATATTCATGAAAATATAATAGGTTCAGATCTGAAATCATGGCACTCAGGCCCTAGTGACAAGCATTAAGCATAGCAAAGTCATAGCAACATCAATCTCAGAACATAGTGGATACTAGGGATCAAACCCTAACAAAACTAACTTGATTACATGTTAAATCTCATCCAACCCATCACCGTCCAGCAAGACTACGATGGAATTACTCACGCACGGCGGTGAGCATCATGAAATTGGTGATGGAGGAAGGTTGATGATGATGATGGCGATGGATTCCCCTCTCCGGAGCCCCGAACGGACTCCAGACCAGCCCTCCTGAGAGAGTTTAGGGCTTGGCGGCAGCTCCGTATCGTAAAACGCGATGAATCCTTCTCTCTGATTTTTTCTCTCCCCGAACACGAATATATGGAGTTGGAGTTGAGGTTGGTGGAGCGTCAGGGGGCCCACGAGGCAGGGGGCACGCCCAGCGGGGTAGGCGCGCCCCCACCCTCGTGGACAGGGTGTGGGCCCCATGGCCTTGATTCCTTTGGCAGTATTTTTTATATATTCCAAAAATAATCTCCGTTGATTTTCAGGTCATTCTGAGAACTTCTATTTCTGCACAAAAATAACACCATGGCAATTCTGCTGAAAACAGTGTCAGTCCGGGTTAGTTCCATTCAAATCATGCAAGTTAGAGTCCAAAACAAGGGCAAAAGTGTTTGGAAAAGTAGATACGACGAAGACGTATCACCCGCTCGACCACGTCAGTTCGCGGCGGAGTGTCGTCCTCAACCTCCACGACCTCCTGGTCGAGGTCCATCACGTTCGCGAGACCGTCTCAGCCGCGCTCTTCCCCTGACGTCAGGACAAAGACCGTCGCCACCGCCACCGTCCCTGCCGGCATCTCTGGCCACCCCTGTTCTTCGCTGGCGCGCGCCCACGTCGACGCGGTGTTGACCAAGGCCTGGGTCGATGCTGCCTCCAGCTCCGCCACGGCCCTGTTCCGGTCCCGCCAGGCCTGGCCTTCAGCGCCGGCCGGGTCTAGGCCAAGGTCCGGATCCACCGCATCCTCCTCCTCATCGACGCTGGTCCGGGACCTCCGGAACGCGGCGCCCTCAACCGATGCGGCGTCCGCCACCGCCAACGCTAGCGAAATTGGCGACTTGAGGCATAGAGAAGTAAACACACAAGAACCGAGCAGATGCCTGTCCACCGATCAAAGTCAACAAAAAAAGGAACTTACCCAGGCACCACCAGCACGGCGGGCCTCACCGGCCTCTCTTGCGGAGTGCCACGCTTTCTCTTGGTGGTCGGCTTCGCGCTCTCAGCCGGGTTCGCCGTGTGCTTCATGGCCTAGGCCCACGACACAACATTGTCCTTCCCGTGCGGCTGGCTAGCCCCCGGTGCTCCCCGAGACGACCCAGCTCCTGCTGCGCCGCCTCCTCCGCCTGACGCTGCTACATCAACAATTCGTGTCAGCACTCCTAGTGCCGCCTCGCAACCGGCGGTTCATGAAACAAGGACGAAACTTAACCGCACGGCGTCCCGCGCAGACGTCGCCAGCCGCCTCCACCCCTCCGCCGTGGGCCGTGGGTTCCTCCGAGACGGCCCACACCACCTGCGCCGGTGCCTGGTCATAAGGATGCCAGATGAAATTCAGAAGCACTTCCCGCGTCATGTCGGGGCAAACAAGAAGATGAGAAGCGGTAAAATACGAAGACCAAGGAGTCACCACGGGTGCTGGGTTTGTCTGGCTGTACGGAGGTTTGCCGAACTCCCAGTCGTCCCGCAGCCCAGCCTTGGAGATATCATTGACCCAGCGTGCGACCTGGTCCGCCGCCAACCGCAAATTCGACATGCGGTCGGGGTCTTGAAGCCTGGTCATCTGACCGATGAGGTGGTTGCTGAAGGAAATATGCCCTAGAGGCAATAATAAAGTTATTATTTATTTCCTTATATCATGATAAATGTTTATTATTCATGCTAGAATTGTATTAACCGGAAACTTAGTACATGTGTTATACATAGACAAACTGAGTGTCACTAGTATGCCTCTACTTGACTAGCTTGTAAATCAAAGATGGTTTAGTTTCCTAGCCATGGACAAGAATTGTCATTTGATGAACGGGATCACATCATTAGAGAATGATGTGATTGAATTGATCCATCTGTTAGCTTAGCACGATGATTGTTTATTTTGTTGCTAATGCTTTCTCCATAACTTATACATGTTCCTATGACTATGAGATCATGCAACTCCCGAATACCAAAGGAACACTTAGTGTGCTATCAAACGTCACAACATAACTTGGTGACTATAAAGATGCTCTACAGGTGTCTTCGATGGTGTTTGTTGAGTTGGCATAGATCGAGATTAGGATTTGTCACTCCGAGTATCGGAGAGGTATCTCTGGGCCCTCTCAGTAATGCACATCACTATAATCCTTGCAAGCAATGTGACTAATGAGTTAGTTACGGGATGATGCATTATGGAACGAGTAAAGAGACTTGCCGGTAACGAGATTTAACTAGGTATTGAGATACCGACGATCGAATCTCGGGCAAGTAACATGCCGATGACAAAGGGAACAACGTATATCTTTATGCGCTTTGACCGATAAAGATCTTCGTAGAATACGTGGGAGCCAATATGAACATCCAGGTTCCGCTATTGGTTATTGACTGGAGACGTGTCTCAGTCATGTCTACATAGTTCTCGAACTCGTAGGGTCCGCACGCTTAACGTACGATGACGATCGGTATTATGAGTTTATGTGTTTTGATGTACCGTGATAGTTCGGAATCCCGGATGTGATGACGGACATGACGAGGATTCTAGAAATGGTTGAGACATAAATATTGATATATTGGATGGCTATATTCAGACACCGGGAGTGTTCCGAGTGATTTCGGAGAAAACCGGAGTGCTGGAGGGTTACCGGAACCCCCCGGGGAACTAATGGGCCACATGGGCCTTAGTGGACAGAGGGAGAGCTGGCCAAGGCATGGCCGCACGCCCCTCCCCCTCTAGTCCGAATTGGACTAGGGAATGGGGGGCGGCACCCCCCTTTCCTTCTCCCTTCTCCTCTCCTTCCTTCCTCCTTCCTCTTCCTAGTTGGACTAGGAAAGGTGGAGTCCTACTCCTACTAGGAGGAGGACTCCTCCCCTCCTTGGCGCGCCCCAAGGGCCGACCGGCCTCCCCCTTGCTCCTTTATATATGGGGGCAGGGGGCACCCTAGAACACACAAGTGTATCATTGATCCCTTAGCCGTGTGTGGTGCCCCCTACACCATAATCCACCTCGGTCATATCGTCGTAGTTCTTAGGTGAAGCCCTGCGTCGGTAGATTTATCATCACCGTAATCACGCTGTCGTGCTGACGAAGCTCTCCCTCGACACTCAGCTGGATCGACAGTTCGTGGGAAGTCACCGAGCCAAACCTGTGCAGATCGCGGAGGTGCCGTACTTTCGAGACTAGGATCGGTTGGATCGTGAAGATGCACGACTACATCAACCGCGTTGTCATAACGCTTCCGCTTACGGTCTACGAGGGTATGTGGACAACACTCTTCCCCTCTTGTTGCTATGCATCACCTTGATAGATCTTGTGTGTGCGTAGGAAAATTTTGAAATTACTGCATTCCCAAACAGTGGCATCAGAGCCAGGTCTATGCGTAGATGTTATATGCACGAGTAGAACACAAAAGGAGTTGTGGGCATGGATATATACATATTGCTTGCCGTCACTAGTTGATTCTTGATTCGGCGGTATTGTTGGGTGAAGCAGCCCAGACCGACATTACGCGTACGCTTACGCGAGACTGGTTCTACCTACGCGCTTTGCACAGAGGTTCCTGGTGGGTGTCAGTTTCTCCAACTTTACTTGAATCAGATTCAATGAACAGGGTTCTTTCTGAAGATCAAAAAGCAATCACTATACCGCGTTGTGGTTTTTGATGCGTAGGTAAGAACGGTTCCTGCTCAGCCCGTAGCAGCCACGTAAAACTTGCAACAACAAAGTAGAGGACGTCTAACTTGTTTTTGCAGGGCATGTTGTGATGTGATATGGTCTAGACATGATGCTAAATTTTATTGTATGAGATGATCATGTTTTGTAACACAGTTATCGGCAACTGGCAGGAGCCATATGGTTGTCGCTTTATTGTATGAAATGCAATCGCCATGTAATTGCTTTACTTTATCACTAAACGGTAGTGATAGTCATAGAAGCAATAGTTGGCGAGACGACAATGATGCTTTGATGGAGATCAAGGTGTCAAGCCGGTGAAAGTGGTGATCATGACGGTGCTTTGGAGATGGAGATCAAAGGCACAAGATGATGATGGACATATCATATCACTTATATTGATTGCATGTGATGTTTATCCTTTATGCATCTTATTTTTCTTAGTTCGACGGTAGCATTATAAGATGACTCTCACTAAATTTCAAGGTATAAGTGTTCTCCCTGAGTATGCACCATTGCTACAGTTCATCGCGCCGAGACACCACGTGATGATCGGGTGTGATAAGCTCTACGTTCACATACAACGGGTGCAAGCCAGTTTTGCACATGCAGAATACTCTGGTTAAACTTGACGAGCCTAGCATATGCAGATATGGCCTCGGAATCATATAGTAGATATGATCAACATAGTGATGTTCACCATTGAAAACTACTCCATCTCACGTGATGATCGGACATGGTTTAGTTGATATGGATCACGTGATCACTTAGATGATTAGGGAGATGTCTATCTAAGTGGGAGTTCTTAAGTAATTTGATTAACTGAACCTTTGTTTATCATGAACTTAATCCCGGTAGTATTTGCATAACTATGTTGTAGATCAATAGCTCGCGATGTAGCTCCCCGTTTATTTTTGATATGTTCCTAGAGAAAAACTATGTTGAAAGATGATAGTAGCAATGATGCAGACTGGGTCCGTGATATGAGGATTATCCTCATTGCTGCACAGAAGAATTATGTCCTTGATGCACCGCTAGGCGACGGACCTATTGCAGGAGCAGATGCAGACTTAATGAATGTTTGGCAAGCTCGGTATGATAACTACTTCATAGTTTAGTGCACCATGCTTTACGGCTTAGAACCGGGACTTCAAAAACGTTTTGAATGCCATGGAGCATATAAGATGTTCTAAGAGCTGAAATTGGTATTTCAGACTCATGCCCGAGTCGAGAGGTTTGAGGCCTATGACAAGTACTTTGCCTACAAGATGGAGGAGAATAGCTCAACCAGTGAGCATGTACTCAAATTGTCTGAGTACTACACTCATTTGAATCAATTGGGAGTTAAGCTTCCAGACAAAATAGTGATTGACAGAGTTCTCTAGTCACTATCACCAAGTTACTGGAACTCCATGATGAACTATAATATGCAAGGGATGACGAAAACAATTCCCGAGCTCTTCGTGATGCTAAACTCGACGAAGGTAGAAATCAAGAAAAGCATCAAATGTTGATGGTTGACAAGACCACTAGTTTCAAGTAAAAGGGCAAGGGAAAGAAAGGGGACTTCAATAAGAATGGCAAGCAAGTTGCCACTCCCATGAAGAAGCCCAAAGCTAGACCTAAGCCTAGAACTGAGTGCTTCTACTACAAAGGAAATGGTCACTGGAAGTGGAACTGCCCTAGATACTTGGCGGATAAGAAGGATGGCAAAGTGAAGAAAGGTATATTTGATATACATGTTATTGATGTGTACTCCACTAGTATTTATAGCAAATCCTCAGTATTTGATACAGGTTCAGTTGCTAAGAGTAGTAACTTGAAATGGGAGCTGCAAAATAAACAGAGACTAGTTAAGGGCGAGGTGGTGATGTGATTTGGAAGTGATTCCGAGGTTGATAAGATCACCTTCGCACACTCCCTTTACCTTCGAGATTAGTGTTGAAACTAAAATAAATGTTATTTGGTGTTTCTGTTGAGCATAAATATGATTGGATCATGTTTATTGCACTACGGTTATTCATTTAAGTCAAAGAATAATTGTTGTTCTATTTACATGAATAAAACCTTCTATGGTCATACACTCAATATAAATGGTTTATTGAATCTCAATGGTAATGATATACATATTCATAATATTGATGCCAAAAGATGCAATGTTGATAATGATAGTGCAACATTTTTGTGGCACTGCCATTTAGGTCATATTGGTGTAAAGCGCATGAAGAAACTCCATGCTGATGGGCTTTTGGAATCACTTGATTATGAGTCACTTGATGCTTGCGAACCATGCCTCATGGGCAAAGATGACAAAAACTCCGTTCTCCAAAACAATGGAGCGAGCAACAGACTTGTTGGAAATAATACATACGGATGTATGTGGTCCGATGAGTGTTGAGACTCGCGGCGGGTATCGTTATTTTTGACCTTCACAAATGATTTGAGTAGATATGGTATATCTACTTGATGAAACATAAGTCTGAAACATTTGAAAAGTTCAAAGAATTTCAGAGTGAAGTGGAAAACCATCGTAACAACAAAATAAAGTTTCTGCGATCTGATCGTGGAGGAGAATATTTGAGTTACGAGTTTGGTCTTCATTTGAAACAATGCGGAATAGTTTCGCAACTTATGCCACCTGGAACACCACAGCGTAATGGTGTGTCCGAATGTCATAACCGTACTTTATTAGATATGGTGCGATCTATGATGTCTCTTACTAATTTATCACTATCGTTTTGGGGTTATGCATTAGAGAGAGCTACATTCACATTAAATAGGGCACCATCAAAATCCATTGAGACCACACCTTAAGAAATGTGGTTTGGCAAGAAACCCAAGTTGTTGTTGCTTAAAATTTGGGCTGCGATGCTTATGTGAAAAAACTTAAACCTGATAAGCTCGAACGCAAATCGAAGAAATGTGACTTCAATAGGATACCCAAACGAGACTGTTGGGTACACCTTCTATCACAGATCCGAAGGTAAGATATTCGTTGCTAAGAATGGATCCTTTCTAGAGAAGGAGTTTCTCTCAAAAGAAGTGAGCGGGAGGAAAGTAGAACTTGATGAGGTAACTGTACCTACTCCCTTGTTGGAAAGTAGTTTATCACAGAAATCAGTTCTAGTGATTCCTCCACTGGTAAGTGAGGAAGCTGATGATGATGATCATGAAACTTCTGATCAAGTTACTACCGAACCTCGTAGATCAACCAGAGTAAGATCCGCACCAGAGTGGTATGGTAATCCTGTTATGGAAGTCATGTTACTTGACCTACAAACTATGAGGAAGCGATGATGAGCCCAGATTCCGCAAAACGGCTTAAGGCCATGAAATCGGAGATGGGATCCATGTATGAGAACAAAGTGTGGACTTTGGTTGACTTGGCCGATGCGGTGAGCCATTCAGAATAAATGGATCTTCAAGAGGAAGATGGATGCTGATAGTAGTATTACTATCTGCAAAGCTCAAATTGTCGCAAAATGTTTTCGACAAGTTCAAGGTGTTGACTATGATGAGATTTTCTCACTCGTACCGATGCTTAAAAGTCTGACCGAATCATGTTAGCAGTTGCCGCATTTTATGAAATCCGGCATATGGATATCAAAACTACATTCCTTAATGGATTTATTAAAGAAGATTTGTATATGATGCAACGAGAAGGTTTTGTCAATCCTAAAGGTGCTAGCAAAGTGTGCAAACTCCAGTTATCCATTTATGGACTGGTGCAAGCATCTCGGACTTGGAATATACGCTTTGATGAGTTGATCAAATCATATAGCTTTATACAGACTTTTGGAGAAGCCTGTATTTACAAGAAAGTGAGTGGGACCACTACATCATTTCTGATAAGTATATGTGAATGACATATTGTTGATCAGAAATAATGTAGAATTTTCTGGAAAGCATAAAGGAGTGTTTGAAAGGAGTTTTTCAACGAAAGACCTTGGTGAAGCAGCTTACATATTGAGCATCAAGATCTATAGAGATAGAACAAGACACTTGATAATTTTTTTCAATGAGTACATACCTTGACAAGTTTTGAAGTAGTTCAAAATGGAACAGTCAAAGAAGGATTTCTTGCCTGTGTTGCAAGGTGTGAAGTTGAGTAAACACTCAAAACCTAACCACCGCAGAAAATAGAAAGAGAATGAAAAGTCATTACCTATGCCTCAGTCATAGGTTCTATAAAGTATGATATGCTGTATACCAGTCCCACTGTATACCTTAACATGATTTTGGCAAGGGAGTACAATAGTGATCTAGCAGTAGATCACTGGACATCGGTCAAAATTATCCTTAGAGGACTAAGGAAATGTTTCTCAATTATGGAGGTGATAAAAGAGTTTGTCATAAAGAGTTACATCGATGCAAGATTTTTACACCAATCTAGATGACACTAAGTCTCGATCTAGATACATATTGAAAGTGGGAGCAATTAGCTAGAGTAGCTCCGTGCTGAGTATTGTAGACATAGAAATATGCAAAATACATACGGATCTAAATATTGTAGACCCGTAGACTAAACTTCTCTCACAAGAAAAACATGATCACTCTTTGGGTGTTAATCACATAGCGATGTGAACTAGATTATTTACTCTAGTAAACCCTTAGGGTACTAGTCACATGGAGATGTGAACTAATCACATAAAGATGTGAACTATTGGTGTTAAATCACATGACGATGTGAACCAGATTGTTGACTCTAGAGCAAGTGGGAGACTGAAGGAAATATTCCCTAGAGGCAATAATAAAGTTATTATTTATTTCCTTATATCATGATAAATGTTATTATTCATGGCAGAATTGTATTAACCGGAAACTTAGTACATGTGTGAATACATAGACAAACTGAGTGTCACTAGTATGCCTCTACTTGACTAGCTCGATCAAAGATGGTTAAGTTTCCTTCCATGGACAAGAATTGTCATTTGATGAACAGGATCACATCATTAGAGAATGATGTGATTGACTTGACCCATCCGTTAGCTTAGCACGATGATCATTTAGTTTGTTGCTAATGCTTTCTCCATAACTTATACATGTTCCTATGACTATGAGATCATGCAACTCCCGAATACCGGAGGAACACTTAGTGTGCTATCAAACGTCACAACATAACTTGGTGACTATAAAGATGCTCTACAGGTGTCTTCGATGGTGTTTGTTGAGTTGGCATAGATCGAGATTAGGATTTGTCACTTCGAGTATCGGAGAGGTGTCTCTAGGCCCTGTCGGTAATGCACATCAGCATAAGCCTTGCAAGCAATGTGACTAATGAGCTAGTTACAGGATGATACATTACGGAACAAGTAAAGAGACTTGCCGATAACGAGATTGTACTAGGTATTGAGATACTGACGATCGAATCTCGGGCAAGTAACATAACGATGACAAAGGGAACAACGTATACCGTTATGCGGTTTGACTGATAAAGATCTTCGTAGAATATGTGGGAGCCAAGATTAACATCCAGGTTCTGCAATTGTTTATTGACCGGAGATGTGCCTCGGTCATGTCTATATAGTTCTCGAACCCGTAGTGTCCGCACGCTTAACGTTCGGTGATGATCGGTATTATGAGTTTATGTGTATTGATGTACCGAAGACAGTTCGTAATCCCGGATGTGATCACGGACATGACGAGGAGTCTCGAAATGGTTGAGACATAAAGATTGATATATTGGACGGCTATATTCAGACACCGGAAGTGTTCCGGGTGATTTCGGAGAAAATCGGAGTGCCGGAGGGTTACCGGAGCCCCCCAGGGGAACTAATGGGCCACATGGGCCTTAGTGGAGAGAGAGAGGGCCGGCCAAGGCAGGGCCGCGGTCCCCTCCCCTCTAGTCTGAATTGGACTAGGGAAGGGGGGCGGCGCCCCCCCTTCCTTCTCCCTTCTCCTCTCCTTCCTTCCTCCTTCCTCTTCCTAGTTGGACTAGGAAAGGGGGAGTCCTAGGAGGACTCCTCCACTCCTTGGCGCGCCCCAAGGGCCGGCCAGCCTCCCCCCTTGCTCCTTTATATACGGGGGAAGGGGCATACCCTAGAACACACAAGTTGATCATTGATCCCTTAGCCGTGTGCAGTGCCCCCCTACACCATAATCCACCTCGGTCATATCGTCGTAGTGCTTAGGCGAAGCCCTGCGCCAGTAGCTTCATCATCACCCTCATAACGCCGTCGTGCTGATGAAGCTCTCCCTCGACACTTAGCTGGATCAAGAGTTCGTGGGATGTCACCAAGCCGAACGTGTGCAGATCGCGGAGGTGCCGTACTTTCGATACTAGGACCAGTCGGATCGTGAAGACGTACGACTACATCAACCGTGTTGTCATAATGCTTCCGCTTACGGTCTATGAGGGCACGTGGACAACACTCTTCCCCTCTCGTTGCTATGCATCACCTTGATAGATCTTGCGTGTGCGTAGGAAAATTTTGAAATTACTGCGTTCCCCAATAGCTGCGCTGCCGCAGTAGCAGCACACGGCGCCTGATGAAGGCGATGATGAGGTTGCTGCTAGTGAGCCCCTCCTGCTCCCTCATCTCCGACACCCGCGCGCACAGGTTCAGCACCTCCTGCGACGGGTGCTTGGGGTAGTAACCCCAGTTTTTCTTCGCTCACGGTGGTGCATCGACAAAGGGCGGCAGATTGACACGGTACGCGCCGAGGTTGCGGACGTAGAAGAAAGAATTCTGCCACTTCTTGGCAAAATCCTCCAGTGGCATCTTGGGACAGTCAGCGCCTAGCCGCTTGGAGATGACGGCGGCCCCGCATTCGGAAATCTCCCCGGCCCTCGGCCCCTGCTGCTTCAAGGAGAAGAAGCACAACCAAAGATCGATGGAAGGCTCGACCCCTAGGTACCCCTCGCAGAGGGTGACGAAGCCCGAAAGCTTCACAATGGCGAACGCACTAAGATGATGGGGCTGGAGCCCGAAGAACTGTAGGAAACCGCGTAAGAAAGCACTCGTCGGAAGACCGAACTCGCACTTGAAGTGCGGGAACAAGACCACGCGCTCCATGCCCTCGGGCCGCGGCTCCCGCTCCCCCATGCGGCAGGCGCATGGTGACCTTCGTCTCCCCCGACAAGCGCCTGGTGGTGCGGAGGTAGGCGATGTCGTCTGAGGTGACAGTCGAGCCCATCCACGAGCCCGACGGAAGAGCCATCGACGAAGAAAGGAAAGTAAGAAGAATGGCGGTGAAACTCTGTTCAAAGTGGCAGGCGTCGCAGCGCGCGGCAGTCGCTAAGGGCAGAGGAAGGATGAGGAGGCAGGGGAGTGCGCACGAGAATGACTTCCGCCACCCCCACCCTCACCCAATTTATAACCCACGATTTGAAACGTGGGGAAGTGGGATCGTTTGCGCTCGCCCCTCCCACTTCCCCGCAATAACTGTGCACGTACTCGCGCAGTAACTACATCGAGAATGGCAACCGGCCCGCGGACACTGCAATAAATCTATGCACGTGGGCTGAGGGCGCGCAGCGGCAGGCCCCAGCGCGTCACCCCGTCCTATCGCGCGCATGGTCGGTCAGGACACTCCGGCTCCCGACCGCCATGTGGCACCCGCGCGAAGCCCAAAAGATCGCCTCAAGATTCGATGGGCTCTTCGGTTTCCCACCCCACCCCTGCGATCTGGCTTCTGAAAGCCGGCACATAGTGGGTGTTGCCGGACCCGGCGGTCACAAAATTTGCCTCCTCGGGAGGGGGGGGGGGCGACTGCGAAGGCCCTCCCGCTCGAAGACGGTGGACCTTCACAGCTTCAGGGACTACTGTCGGTGTTCTGGGTACGGGGGTCCCCAGACTTGCCTTCCTACGGCCCATGGCATGGCTTTGCTGGCAGGCTTGTACGGCCGATCTTCATCAACAAGGAATCAAGACCCTCACGAGGGGCCAAGCCTCGCGAGGCGGACGACACAAGACCTCCTCAGGAGCAGCCTCATCAGGCCAGCTCATGAGGGGCGGAGAGTTCAAGGTCGGGCAAACCTCGGGAGGTTCTCATGACGTGAGCCATGACGATCGAGGCCAGGTGGGCGCCAGGCGGGCGCCAGCACGCACAGCATCCTTGTTTCCTCTTTAGTGCTAAGGGGGCAAGCGCAGGCGCGGAGTACCGAGGCATCAAGAAAAGGTTTCCATATTGGTGCAATGAGACGAAGACCAGAAGGACGGCAAGACGGAGGTCACCGTGGAGCCCAGGACGGCGTCACCACCAGAACCTTTGGCAGGCGAAGACCACCTTTTGTCAGGATAGCTTGTACTAGCTGTCCCCTTTCAAATTGGCCGTTGTTGGCTCCTTTCCTGGTCAATATTTGGGGAGAGGACCAGGGCCTCTATAAATAGGACTAGCCACCACCATAGGCGGGAGAGATCCAAGATCATCCTCAGCCACACAAGTGCAACAATCATAAGAACACCTCAACCTGAGGAGGTTGTTCTTCCCTTGTACTGTTCATCCTCAGCCCAAGAGGCAATCCACCACCACCACACTGGAGTAGGGTATTACACCACAACGGTAGCCTGAACTAGTATAAATCTCGTGTCCTTTGTGTTGTGCGTTCGTCGAGTTAGTTTGTGAGATCTAGGCTAAGTTAGGACGCGGATCGATAGGGGGGAGGTCTTCACGCACACCCCAGAGTTCGAACCTTAAGGGTTTTGCCGGAACTCGTGATCCGACATTTGGCGCGCCTGGTAGGGGTGCGCTGGAGTCTTCCTTCCGTCAGCTCGCGCTCCACCATCTTCACGCCCGCTCCCCATGGCGAACGCCCCTCCAGCTGGATCTACCGGTGCCCACTGCGGTGCTCGGGGGCTTCGAGCCCTCGCCCCCGCCTTGCGGCGGGTGAAGTGGCCACCCAAGTTCAAGCTGGAGGTGCTGCCACGCTACGACGGCGCGACGGACCCGTTGGCTTTTCTTCTGGCATACAAGGAGGCCGTCTTGGAAGCCGGGGGCGACGACAAGGTCATGGCCAACTGGTTCCCAATGGCCCTTGCGGGCGCGCCGCCTGCCTGGCTCCTCCACTCGTCAGAGTCTTTTGTCGCCACCTGGGAGGAGCTGTGCGGCCCCTTCGTCACATGCTTCGGGGAACCAGCGGCCCCCATCGTCCCAGCCCTTCTCGGCGGTTCGCAAGCACCACCCTCAGATCGGCACCTCAAGCCATACCTTCGCCAGATCGGCGTCGCCTCCAAGCACCCGGGGGCTCTGCCCGGGTGGGCCGCGCCTGAGGCCAACCTCACCTTCAACTCGGAGGACCATCCCACCTGCATCGTCGGTTCGGGTGTGCTCCCGATGCTGTGCGCACCCACCATCTGCCACATATCCATCACCAAGACGCTCGTCGACGGCGGCTGATGAGGACATCAATACCATTGTTACACCCACAGCCCCTACTGTTACATATACTGGACCAATTACTAGAGCTCGCGCACGCCAATTAAATTACCAGGTACTTTCGTTTCTTGGTAATGATTCTAATGTTCATGAGATTATGATGCTGCCTAAATTGGATACATTTGTTTTGCTTTCAAATGAAGGGCCTAGCTTGGAGAAGGATGAACATTGGAGCAAGAACACGCATGGAGTTGATGGCATGCGCAAGGGGATCAAGAACGGAGTTACAAGCGATGATTTCAGGACTTTGAAGCCGCCATAAGGAGTGCATGAAGCCATGGACGAAATATACAAGATGCCACTTCATAATATTCGTCCATAGGCTATTCTAGGTGCTGCGTCACCTTATTAATGGGCCAGGCCCATGTAATTTCGAAATACTTAAGTATAGGCTATTTTTAGAGTCCGTATGTGTGGGGAAACAAGAGTTAGGGTTGGTTTCGGACCCCACCCTCAAGGGCCACGAAATTCCCCTCTCTTCCTCCATATATACAGCCCGTAGGGCGTCGTTTAGACTTTGGGTTTTGTTTAGATTAAAAGTTCGCCATAGCTGCAACTTCTCGTACTTCGTTTGTGTCCAACGACCAGACCAAGACGTCACAGAACCCCACCTTGATCAATAAAGCTTTCATCTTATATTCGCAATATCCAGATTGCAATCTCAGTTTCTTGCTTGTTCTTCGTTTGCTCACAGGAAACAGGCCCTTGTGGTCAGGTTGATCGTGCTCCGGCGTGGTCAATAACCCCTCGGAAGTTGGTTTAGCGATTGCTAAGGCGCGACGTCTCGCACGTTCGTAGTCGGATCGTCAAGGTCGACTCCCACAGAAAACGATAGCCACCATCTCATCGAAACATCGGGACACCTTTGCGTCTATCAAGTGGTATCAGATTTCCAGGTTGCTCGGTGAGATTTTTACAGTTTTTCGTAGATTAGATCGAGTCTGTTCTTCATACCTACAGTCCACGAAAAAGCCACACAAAAAAAAATTAGGGTTAGTTCATCATATCCGAACCAATCTGAGCCTTTGCATAATCTTTTTAGGGTTTTTGCTTTGTTGAATTTGCGGTTGCATCGTCGTGTCAAGTTGCTGGTCTTAGAGTCTAGTCTTTTAGAGTTTCAAGTTCTGGTCATAAGTTGTCACGCCGCCGCCGCACCATCATCATCGCCCATCTACCACTTTTGCTTATCCGCCACCGCTCTGAATCCTTATCCATATACCACTACCAATCCGTATCCATATACCACCATCAATCTCTATCCATATACCACCACCGCTACCATATACCACCACCGCTGCCATATACCACAACCATATATCCACCACCAATCCGAGTTCGTCTCATATTAGGTTTGTTCTTGAGATCAATCTCAATTCCGATTCGTGTTTCCTTGCCTGCGTAGGTCTCGGAAAAAAAAAAGAGTCTGGAGACCCCCGGGCAGTTTTTAGGCCAAAATTTTCACGGGCAAAAATATTTTTTCCCTATCCTATTTTTAGGCTTTTCTGAGTCTTTTGAGCCACGTGCCATCATAGTGATTTTTTGTCGCACTTTTTCGTCGTCGCTGCCCTGATTTCCGAAAAAAAAGTGAAAAAGAAAATTTCGTGCCCATCCTATCAGTTTGACGAGGGAAGAGTTTTGAGACACTC